>NC_143133.1:105178008-105329523 GCF_059928025.1 Delphinapterus leucas
TACAGACTGAAACTTCCCCAAGTCCACCTCCTTCCGTGGGCCCCCTGACCACAAGCTGGCCTTTGTCCTCTTTTGTAGACGGCAGTGACTAAAGTGCCCTGAATTTGACATTTATTGATGGGTAACCACAGGCTCTCCCTGAGCAGAATCCCTCCCCAGCACTCCTCACACCCACTCAGCGGGCAGCTCATCCTGTCCTAGGACCATTTCTCTCCCTAACTGCCCACGATAGCCCGTCCTGACCAGTGCGGGAGCTTTGTGTCCCAATCTTGAAGAGTCTTGCATGCTAAGGTAAAAAACTCTCAGAGAGTATTTTTATTTTTAAAGAGGTTTCACAAAACCTGCATGAGCCAAAGGAAAGAATTTCTAACAGTGTAATCGTACTACTTACCAGTGTTAAGGCAGCGCTGGGAAACAAATAACAGGGCCCCCCCCCCTGGGTACTCTCTGGATGGGCCATGTCTTTGGGTAGGTCCTTCCCCTGCTCTGAGTCCTTTCCAATGTTGTGAGTGTGACCGCGGGCAGGGGCCCCTCCACCCCTAGCGAGCCCCTGCCTTGTGTGTGGCAAGTGGATCTCTAAGACCCTGAACTTGGTGTTCTAAGAATGAACCCCCCTCTCCCTGCTGCCGGAACCCAGCACCCATGGCTCCCGTCCAGCAAAGCCCAGTGCCTTTACCACCTCTCCCACGCTGTGGCTGGGAGACCCATGTTCAGACTTGCCTGTTCTGAAATAAATAGTTGGGCACTGCTCAGAAACGGGAACTTCACTTTAATTAACAGGAAGAAGACGAAACAGAACCCAGCTCAGAAGGAGCCGCTCACCTCAAAGAGTGGGAGCAGGGGATTGGGGGAGGGGGGGCAGGGTGCGCGCAGGGAAATGGCCTGCACCCGACCTGATCAGCGTTCTCAAGCTCAGGTCGGTTTGCCTGTCCGGGCCTGGGACTAGCAAAGGGACAGAGGAGGGCAACTCTCTCAGCACTCGCTGGCTCGGACGTTAGTTAGTTAAAGCTAACGACAGTCACCAATGCATCCCCATCTGCAAAGGCCAAAAGCTGGGACAACCTGCCAGGAGCCCCTGGACGTCAGGTAACTGGGGGTGAAGAGGGGAGTAGCAGGCAGGGTCCCGCACGATGACTTTGTGCCTTTTAACCAGATACCCCTAAGCCCCCAAGCACAGACATGCTCACAGCCACCTGCTGGTCTAGAGCTCCCCCACCCCGGAACACCGAGGCCGTGGCCACAGAGCAGCTTGGAGTCAGGCCGAGGGGAACCCGAGGAGGAAGACGCCGCAGCCTGGGGTCCCCAGTACAGGGGCGGTTCCAGACCCCTGCCAGCCTTGTGTAGCCAATGACCCTGAGATCTTGAGGGAAAGAAAGCCCAGGTTTCTGATCTCACAACTTGTCAGATTTTAAGAACTCCCCATTAGCCATGGACGTGAGAATTTGCCAGAAGTACTTGGCCACTGAAAGGATTGATGGAAAAATTACGAGGTGTCAGTGCCAAGGCACCACCCTGAGGGCAGAGGCAGAACTGGATGAGAGGCCAAGGGAGCCAGGGTGTTATGGGTTGAATGTTCCCCCTGCCAAAATATAGGCTTCCTACCCACTATGTATCTCAGAATGTGACCCTATTTGGAGACAGGTGTTTATAGAGGTAATCAAATTAAAACGAGGTCAGTAGGGTGGTCCTAATCCAATAATGACTGATGTCCTTGTACAAAGGGGAAGTTTGGACACAGCCCACAAGAGAAGAATGCCGGGGGAAGATGAAGATGTCCGTCTACCAGCCAAGGAGAGAGACCAGGAGCAACGCCTCCCTCACGGCCCTCAGAAGGAACCAAGCCTGCGGACACCTTAATTTTGGACTTCCAGCCTCCAGAACCCGGAGACAATACATTTCTGTTGCGTAAGCCACCAGCCTGCGGTACTTTGTTACTGCAGCCCTAGGAAGTGAATACATGGGATCGACCCCTGGGTGTCCTTGGATGGGTCCCTCCATTCCTCTGGGTAACTAGAAGGTGGCCGGACACAGTCCAGAATCCCCTCACTGGCCCGTCACTCTGATGCTCTGGCCTCCGGACCCCTGAGAACAAGGGGGGCATCTGGTCCACTTGGAACCTAAAGAAATTACTGGACCAAGACCCTGCTTTTGTGCAACAAAATGATCACCACGTTCCTAAGATGCTGCTAGCTGCTGCAGCTCTGTCCAGAAATGGGGGTGGGGTAGGGCAGTGTGGCTCAGTTCTAAAGCATTGTTTAAAGTGGCGTCTACCCAGCTAGGCATTTGAAACATTTGAAGTGTAAATCTTCATCTTGCCCTCGCCATGCTTGCCTTGAGGTTCAGGGCCCGTGATTCTTAGCTGTCATCATTGGATGACGGTGATGAAGACGCCCACGCCTTTGAACCCACCTCGTTCGTTAACCACACTAGCTGTTCCCGCCTCTTTCCCACAGCTCCTTCATGGATCTGCTTGGGTTTTGCACGGGGATCTGTGTGTGCCGGGCGGGCTTTGCGTGTGTTTGGGTTGCAGGTGCAGGCTTGTTGGGTGAAGAGATGCAGGAGGGGTGGGTGTGGCATGGGTGGGGACCCAGGCTGGTGCGCGTGAGCAAGCCGGGGAGCATTTTGGTGGTCTACGAGTTCTTGGAGGTGCCTCCCCCTCTCAATGCTTGTTTCTTTTTTTTCTTTACAAGACAGGTGCTAAGCAGACAGCAGCTGTGGGAACCAGACCTGAAATGTAACAGGTCAAAGAAATCGCTTGTTTTCACATTTTGATACCAAAATCGGTGGTGGGACCATTCTAGGAATGGGTTTAATTGCAAAGCATCCCAAGCCCTCCCCCTGCAGAGGCCTCCAGGTGTGTAACTCTGCTCAGAGAACAGATGCCAGGCAGCAGGAAAGACCAAGCCTGAGGGGGACCTGATGTAATTTCTCCCTCCTGGTTAGTGGGTGGGGGAAGGGAGAAGCCTCTGAGGTACCCGGAAGAAGGGGGATGGAGGGAGGGGGAGGGGAGGGGGGAGGGCAGACTTCTTTGAGGTTCAGCGTGTGCTGAGTGACTAAAATGAGGGTGATGCAATGAAGCCTCTGCAGACTTCCCACTGCTGTAATTCTGCGTGAATAATTCTGATAATGACCCTTTACTCAGCAAGGGTGGCATCCAGATAAGCAGATTGCTAGAGCCGTCCTGTCAGCTTATGTGCACTGCACACTTGATTGCCATCTGATGTGACGTAACCCCCCACCGTGACTGACACTGCCCCTTGGGGCCCCTGGAGCCCAGGGAGAAATGATGAAACAAGGCCTGTCCAGGTGGGGAGAGGACCCCACGGGGTGCTGGGGCCTGTCCCCTCCTTTGCGCTCCTGGGGCAGAGGCTCTGCTCTCATCCCTGTTGGTGAGCAATGGCCACCAGGAGCGAGTCAGGTGGACAGAGGCCTCAGTCTTGAGGGGGAGAGTTCAAGGTTGTCTTTCTTGTCAGGGGCCTTGTGTGAGGGGAGAAAGGTTGTCACAGCAAAGAGCCTGGGCTGCGGTTTATCTGTGCATCTCAAAGGCAGAATTCGGGACCAAGAGCCCCGTTCCACACACAGTGAATCTTCGTGTCACTCTTCCCAACACCCCTTTCCTCCCTTTGGGTAAAAGTCCAACCACGGTCTCTTTGAGGAGCCGCCCCTCCCTCCATTCTCAGCCCACGTGTTTGGGGGACTTCACCCACCCTTCTGGCCCCAGAGGGGAACATGTAGCCCAGGGCTGGCCAATGAGAGCACTGCCCCTCCCAGCACAGGCGCCCGCCAGTCAGGGACACTCCCGGTGACACTGTTGTTACCGTCATCGGGAGACAGGTGCTTTCTTTCTGCTAGAGTTGCTAAGCAAGTAGGGTTCATCGAGCACGGCCAGGGGCATCTCTGCCAACCTGGGAGGAGAGGCTGACCAAGAATAAAGGGAACACAGGCTGAATCTAAGCAGAGAGATAGTAGAGAGATAGAGGGAGATGGGAGACGGAGAGAGAGACTGATCCCTGGCACCCATTCAAGCATCCAGACCCAGCTTTGTTTGAAACTGAATGGGGTTGTGTTGAAACCCCATTGTTTGCAGGCATATAAGCCAGTTAAATTCTCAATCTTTGTCTCTCCTCCTGTTTTGGGTTGGGTTTCTGTCATTTGCACCTGACAGAGTCATGAGCAATACGCAAAGCCTGTTGCCTCCACAGGCCCAGCATACAGAGTCCACCTGGTCTCCCAGAGGCCCAGCTCTGTTCTCTGGGAAGAGCCGGGGGTCGGGCCACCCCTCACCGAGGGGCCAGTGGGTCTGAGTCTCTGCTACAATGCTCCTACTCGTCTCTCTCTTCCCCTGGTATTCTGCTTTCTTTCTCCTCTTTCTTTTTCTCCTCCCTCTCTCTTGATTTTACCCAGGATTTTAAAAGATGCCAAATACTTTGTGTTGCCAGAAAGTAAACGAGAGCTCCAGAAATGATGGGGCACAACGACGGAGGAGCAGCTGGCAGGGGCTCTCACTGGCCAGTTCTGGAACAATTAGAGCACTAAGATGATGGAGGGCAGTAGTGAATTATAGACCATTAGAAAAGAGGAAACTATGAGTCCACACCAATAAAACATAGATCAATGGATGAATGAATGAAGGAATGAGAAGCAAGAGCTTTTGCCACAGCAGAATGTCAAGTGCTGGTCAATAAACGTGAAGGAAATCATGGGTGAAAATGTTTGAAGATTTTTCATGTTGAAAAAGCATCATTTTTGAGCCATCATAACAAAGACTTATGTAGTCAAGAATGGATCAGTGGATGCTAATTTCAGGGGAAATTTTGATAAGAAGCAGGATGTTTTCATAGTCTCAAAGTATCTCCTCACAGATTGCCCATCAGTTGCCAAGGGCGTCAGAGTAACTGTCAGGGGAGGAATACGACCACGTCTTCTTTAAAACTAACAACGGCAGGGAGGGCCAGGTGGACACCACGTGCCTCCAGGTGGGATGCCCTGAGGAGGACACGACTTAGAGAGTTCCCCCTCCCACCCACCCCCATAAACAGAACCTAATAACGAGCAGTCATCTGACAAACCCCAAACAGAGACCGTTTTAATAGTTTAGTTATTTTATTGTGGTAAGAAACAAATAACGTAAAATTTACCCTCTTAACCATTTTCAAGTGCACAGTACGGTAGCGTTAACTACACACACATTGTGGTGCAAGAGATTTCTAGAACTTTCCACCTGTGCTCATCATTGAACAACTCCCCTGCTCCCCATCCCCAAAGCCTCTGGCAACCACCAATCTACTGGCTATTTCTAAGAGTTTTGCTCCTTTACATACTTCGTACGAATGGAATTGTGCAACGTCTGTCTTTTTATGACTGGCTTATTTCACGTAGCATAACGTCTTGAAAGTTCACCCATGTTGCAGCATGTGTCAGAAATCCCTGCTTTTTAATGGCTGAATAATATTCTGTTGTGCACATATACTTCATTTCCTTTACGCATTCATGGTTATTGATGACATTTAAGTTGGTTCAACCTCTTGGCTATTGTGAATAATGCTGCTATGGACATGGGTGTGCAAATATTGCTTCAGGATCCTGCTTGCAATTTTTTTGGCTATATTCCCAGAATAGGGATTGCTGGATCATATGGTAGCTCTCTTTTTAATTTTTTGAGGAAACTCCATGTGTTTTTTCAGAGTGGCTGCACCATTTTACATTCCCACCAACACTGCACAAGAATTTCCTTTTCTCCACATCCTCTCCAACATTTGCTATTTTCTGGGCTGTGTCGGGGGGGTTTCATTTGTTTTTTTGGTTTTTGCTTTTGTTGTTGTGATAGTGGCCATCTTCATGGTGTGAGGTGGTATCTCGTTGTGGTTTTGATTTGCATTTTCCCTGGTGATTAGTGTTGTTGAGCACCTTTTCATGTGCTTGTTGTGACCATTTCTATATCTTCTTTGTAGAAATGTCTATTCAAGTCTTTTGTTCATACTTCAATTGGATTTTTTTATTGTTGAGTTTTATGAGTTCTTTATATATTCTGGATATTAACCACTTACCAGGTATATGGTTTGCAAATATTTTCTCCCTTTCAGTAGGTTGTCTCTTCACGCTGTTGATTGTTTGGTTTCCTTTGCAATGCAAAAGTTTTTAAGTTTGATGTAGTCCCATTTGTCTATCTTTGTTGCCTCTACTTTTGGTGTCATATCCAAGGAATCATTGCCAAATCCAATGTCATAAAGCTTTCCTCTATGTCTTCTTCTAAGAGTTTCATGGTTTCAGGTATTACATATAGGTTTTTAATCCATTTTGAGTTAATTTTTAAAAGTAAATTTATTTATTTATTTTTGGCTGTGTTGGGTCTTCGTTGCTGCATGCGGGCTTTCTCTAGTCGTGGAGAGTGGGCGCTACTCTTCATTGCAGTGTGAGGGCTTCTCATTGTGGTGGCTTCTCTTGCTGCAGAGCACGGGTTCTAGGCATGAGCTTCAGTAGTTGCAGCACGTGGGCTTCAGTAGTTGTGGCACGTGGGCTCAGTAGTTGTGGCTCGTGGGCTCTAGAGCACAGACTCAGTAGTTGTGGCCATGGGCTTAGTTGCTCTGCGGCATATGGGATCTTCCCGGACCAGGGCTCGAACCTGTGTCCCCTGCATTGGCATGCAGACTCTTGACCACTGTGCCACCAAGGGGCAGTTAATTTTTGTACATGGTGTAAGGTAAGGGTCCAGCTTCATACTTTCGCATGTGAATATCCAGTTTTCCTAACACCATTTGTTGAAGAGACTATCCTTTCTCCATTGTGTAGCCATAGTACACTTGTGGAAGATCAGTTGACCATATATATGCCATCTCTGGATTTTCTATTCTATTTCATTGGTCTTTATGTCTGGCTTTATGCCAGCACTATACTGTTTTGATTACTGTATTTTGTAATATGTTTTTAGAAATTAGGATGTGTGAGGCCTCCAGCTGTGTTTTTCTTTCTCAAGATTCTTTTGCTATTTGGGGTCCTTTGAGATTCCATAAAAATTTTAATTTTTTTTTCTATTTCTGCAAAAAAATACCATTGAGATTTTGATAGGGATTTCACTGAATCTGTAGATTGCTTTGGCTAGTATAGACACTTTAACAATATTAAGTCTTCCTATCCATGAATTTTGAGTGTTTTTCCATTTATTTGTGTCTTTAATTTCTCTAAACAATGTTTTGTAGTTTTCAGTGTCTTTCATCTCCTTGGTGAAACCTCCTTGGTTAAGTTTACTTCTAAGTATTTTATTCTTTTTGATGCTATTGTAAATGGAGTTGTTTTCTTAATTTCCTTTTCATATTATTCATTGTTAGTGTATAGAAACATAACTGATTTTTGTGTGTTGACTTTGTATCCTGACTTTACTGAATTCCTTCATTAGTTCTAAGTTTTCTGTGGACTATTTAGGGTTTTCATCTTGCAAACATTTTATTTTTTAAAAAAGGACTGAATTCCTTTTAAATGTTGATTTTATAAAAGAGAAAGAAAAATTGTGGACGTAGTTCAGAATAAAGGAGACTAAAGCAACATGAGAACATAAAAACAATCCCTATATTGCATCCTATAATGGAGGGAAAATGCTATAAACAACATTATTGGGCCAATTAACAAGACTGGAGAACAGATGGTTGATTAGGTAAAAGAATCATATCAATGTTTAATTTAGTGAAGTTGATAACTCTACTGTTGAGTTTTATGCACAAAAACAGCATTATTCTTAGGAAATACATGTTGAAGTACTGAGTAAGGGGCTTAATATATGTCACTTACTCTCCAAATAGTTCAGGAAAAAAAAAAATAGAGAGAGAATGAGCACAGATAATAGAATGGGCAAAAAAGGTAAATCTAATTAAAGGGTATATGGGGGTGTACCATGTACTATTCCTATTCTCATAACTTCTCTGTAGGTTTGGAGTTATTTCCAGATTTTTGTTGGTTTCAGGATGCTGGCGTCTGGTGCAGGGCTAGGGACACCCTCACTCGCCTGGGGACAAGGCTCCCACCAGCCGTGCACTTGGCTGGATCACTTTGCTGGATGACCCCTCCTGTCCCACCAGACCCTGCTGTGACTATAAGAGCAGCACGTGAGATATCTTTCCACATGGATTGGTAGTTTTGTCAAGTGGAACTTAATCCTTCCAAATCAGGAGGATTATTTTGGATAAGCCATTAAAATTATTAATTAAAATGTTAGTGTCTGATTGCCTTTGTACTTGTTTATAAGAATTTTCTCAGAGCCTGGGTGCATTGACCTCCCTCTCCTGGCTCACCTGTTGAATCCATGTTAAATCACTCTCCATTTCTGCCTATACCAGAGGAACCTTCTAAAAGTGAGCACGAGGTTTAAGAGAAGAAACATTTTAAGACATGCTCAAAGTTACGAGGACACCAAATATTTTGGACTGAATATTTTTGGAACCTCTAGTGAGTGCAAGGCAACTTGGAAGGATATGGCTATTGTCCTCAAGCAACTTACAATCTAAAATAAGAAAGCAAGGGACTTCCCTGGTGGTGCAGTGGTTAAGAATCCACCTGCCAATCCAGGGGACACAGGTTCGAGCTCTGGTCCGGAAAGATCCCACATGCCGCAGAGCAACTAAGCCCATGCGCCACAACTACTGAATCCACGTGCCACAACTACTGAAGCCTGTGCGCCTAGAGCCCGTGCTCCGCAACAAAGAGTAGCTCCCCACTTGCCGCAACTAGAGAAAACCCACGCGCAACAACGAAGACCCAACGCAGCCAAAAATAAATAAATAAATTTATTTTAAAAAAAAAAGAAAGAAAGAGAACACACAAAAAGCTAGGTAATCATAGAAGTTGATTGTAATAGTTCCCCACATGAGACACCACCAGGCAATTGGAAATTAATTGATTCATTAAGGGAAGACTGTAAGGACTCTGAATGTTCAGAAAAGAAAAGGGATCCCTGTTGGTGGAGAGGGTTAAGGAGACTTTATGGAACAAAGAGGTAAGGCTGAGATGGAAGGATGTGTAGGATTTGTATAAAGGACAAGAGCATTTTCCAAGAGGGAGAGCCCCACAAACCAGCATGTGGAGATGAGAATGCTCAAGCCTTTTTGAAGCACAGTGAACAAACCAGTTTGTCAGAGGTTGAGGGTTTGTGAAGGAGAATTAGAGGAAAGTTTTTTTGAGTAAATTGGTAATGAATCTCCAGAGCTCTGAATTCCAGCAGTGTAGGCTTTTGTGGGTGATGGAGAATCGAAGAAAAGGCTTTGGAGCAGAGCCTGGGAGTCAGAAGCTGCCTTCAGAAGCTATTGACTATCAGAGTTCACTTACTGAACACCCATTGTGGTTCAGGTACTTCCTATACTTATCTTTGAGCCTCATAGAAACTCTGCAAGGCAGATAGAATCACCTCCACACTGGCAGGAAGAGCTTATTTCTGGGAAGGGCAAGTACTCTGCCTGGGGTCATGCAGGTAGGAAGGGGCAGAGCCAGGGGTCAACTCAAGGCCTGTGAGACTTAGCCCAAGGAGCCCTCTCTTTTTTTTTTGGCCGTGCCATGCAGCATGTAGGATCTTAGTCCCCCAACCGGATATCGACCCGTGCCCCCTGCAGTGGAAGCTCGGAGTCCTAACCACTGGACCTCCAGGGAAGTCCCTGGAGCCCTCTCCGTGACACCCTTTCCCCTCCTTGTCTTTGAAGTAAGGGCATGGAGCCATAAAGCCTGAACCAGAGCAGTGGCAATGGACATGGAAGGAAAAAGAAAGATTTGGGGAAAATGTGAAGGAAATACTGACAAGACTGGGTGAACAATTAAGTTTAGGAGGTGACTGAAATGGAAGTTAAATCAAGCTTCATTTTGTTTTTCAAGTGAGAACTTACGGTTACTACTGTGCTAGCTATTTGAAGAAAGGAAAAAAAATGATTATAATATTGTCCCTACACTCAAAAACATTACGGTCTAATATAAGATGCTATAAGTGTGCATAAATATGTATAATATGGGAAAGAGTTAGATAAATACTACAAGAGCAAAATAGACAAAGTGCTGTATATAGTTAGACGGGAGAAAATCTAGGCAGTAAAATCAAATATTCATTGAAAAGAATATATTTGATCTGGACTTTAAGAAATGGATACAGCTTTCCCTGGCCAAGGGAAGTGAGGGGAGGCTATTCCAGATCAGGGTGTCTCAACCTTGGCACTATTCACATTTGAGCCTGGGTGATTCTTTGCTGTGGGGGGCTGTCATGTCATTGCAGGACGTTTAGCAGCATCCCTGGCTTCTACCCACTGGATACCCCTCCCAATTGTTCTCTAGACATTGCTGGAGGGCAAAATCAACCCTGGTGAGAACCACTGTTCTAATCTAAGAGAATGATGTTAGAAAGGGGGTATGTTTGGGGAATAAAGGAGCATCTGTATCAGTCTGTTTCAGAATGTGTTCCTGGGAACATTAGTGTCTAGTGAGATAGTTGGTGGTCCCTTAAATAGGGTTCATGGTCAAATAGAATTGAGAAATACCACATACTTTTCCCCCCAATTGGAAATTCACAGTGTGTATTAGAATACTAAAGGCTTTGAGAGATTGTGCAGGAAAACTATTTGACATTAGTTAAATTTAATTATCAAAGAACTTAAAAAAGAGAAAAAAAAAGAAACAAAGAAGTATTAACCTCCTGAAGGGTATTATTGTATTGCAGGACACAGCTTGAAAAATGATGGTATATTTGACTGAAACACAGAGTATATGAAAGATTTAAAGCTGGAAAAACAGAGAGAGATTCTAGAACCAGATTCAGAGAACTTGGAATTCAGGTTAAGATGTCTGGATTTCATTTAGTCAACAATAACCAGGGCTTCCCTGGTGGCGCAGTGGTTGAGAGTCCGCCTGCCGATGCAGGGGACACGGGTTCATGCCCCGGTCCAGGAAGATCCCACATGCTGCAAAAAAACAAAACAAACAAACAAACAAAAAACAATAACCATCAGGAAGCATAATTAAAACTGTTCTTCAGTTATTCATTTATTGATTCAGCATATTTTAAGCAACATTAGTCTAGTGGCAGCAAGCCAGCTAGACTAGAAGATGTAGAAACAAGAACCAAACAAAGTACGTTAAGTTATTGCAAAAGTAATAACCTAGAGTGGTGATGAAGGAAGAAAGGGGTCCATGTGAAAGGCATTTTGGGGAGTAATAGAACATAGTGTCTGATTTGTTGGAGAGTGGAACAAGAAGATGAAGGAGCCAATGATGACTATAGAATTTTAGGCTTGAGTTACAAGGAGCTTCTTGGTACCTTTAACAGAGAGGATAGTCAGGAAGAAGATTTGGGGAGAAATTATCTCAATTTGGACATGTTGAATTTGAGGGGTTGGTAGGACATCCAGCGACAAACGTTGAGAAGGTAGCTGCAATTAAAAATCAAGAGTAAAAATGGAACTGGAAATAATTTGGAGAAAGTCATCTACCTTAAAGAAATTGTGAATGTGAATGCAGCAGTGAAAGGGGGAAAGAGCAGGGGGAGAAGGAAAGAAGGAGGCAGCTTAGAACAGAGACGAGGAGAACATCTACAGAGAATGGAAGAAGAAAAATGATGTAGAAAGGGAGCTGGATGGATCTGTTAGAGAAGTAGGAGACCCAAGAAAAAAAGTCAGAGAAGCCCAGGGGAGGGAGAGTCAAGAAGCATTTGACCAGGCTACAAAGAAGCCAAAGAAAATGAACACTGGGGAGAGGCCATTGGATTTAGGATTTACGTCAAAGGAGGCTATTGAAAAGAGTTTCTTTGACTTCCCTGGTGGTCTAGTGTTTAAGATTCCGCACTTCCACTGCAAGGGGTGTGTGTTTGATTTTTGGTGGGGGGAAAAGAAACAGAAAAGAGTTTATGCAGAGTAATGGGGATAGAAATTAAATTGCAAGGGCTGAATTGGTGCTGAGAAAGTTCAGACAGATTGCTTTTTTAACAGTTTGCCATTATGACTGCTTAGAAGTAATACCCATTGAAGGCAACAGGATTGAAGCAAGAATTGTTTGTTTGGGGATGGGGTGATTTGAGCAAATTCAGTGACAAAAAATAAGGAACCAGAGGAGATTAAGAGATTCAAGAAAGAGGAGTAATTATTAATAGGGCAAGGCTTAGGAGGAGTCAATTGAGTTGAGATCAAGGTCAAAGATTCTTTGACAAAAGAGGAGAGATGTGTCTTCTTCTGAGTCAGGAGGAAAGGAGGAAAAAATAGATAAAAAAGAGACAAGTCTTGAGGTGGAGACCTCAACAAATTCAAATGTTAATACATTCAGAGATCTAGGTCATCAGCTATAACGAAGGAGGCAGGAATGGGATTGAACGTTTGAGATTACAGAAAATAGCAGTTATGAAGAACACAAAAGAGTTCAAAAGAGATGGCTAAAATGTTATCCAAGCTAGAATGAGATCTAAAATTTGCTACATGGACTTATAGCTGACTCAGTTAGTATAACTTAGTGACCTTCTTCAGGAGTGCTCAGAAACTAAATGAATTGAGCAAGAAATCAATAACAAAAAATAAGTAGACAATTCCCCAGTATTACCATACCAGGTAATGTACTACTAAATAACCCGCGATTCAAAGAGGCAATCTCAATGGAATTGGAAAATATTTGAACTGAATGATAATGAAAATATTACATAATAAAATATGTGGGATGCAGTTAAAGTCATTCTTGGAGGAAAATGTGTAGTCTTAAAAATTAATAGCTTAGGGCTTCCCTAAGCTTAGGTGGCGCAGTGGTTGAGAGTCCGCCTGCCGATGCAGGGGACACGGGCTCATGCCCCGGTCCGGGAAGATCCCACATGCCGCGGAGAGGCTGGGCCCGTGAGCCATGGCTGTTGAGCCTGCGCGTCCGGAGCCTGTGCTCTGCAATAGGAGAGGCCACAACAGTGAGAGGCCTGTGTACCACAAAAAAAAAAAAAAAAAAAAAAAAAAATTAATAGCTTAGAAGATAATATTTGAAGAGTAAAGAAGATGGAAAATTAATGATCTATCCAGCTCAATCTGCAGATAAACTTTTAGAATTAATAATCAAATTAAGCAAACCTGTTGGAAATAAGGTTAATACACAAAAATCAATTGTCTTTCTAAATATCCACTACAAGTAATTATGAAATTAAATTCAAAACTTGATGTCGTTTACAACAGGATAAAAAATCAAATATTTAGGAATAATTCTAACAAAAGGTGTGCAAGATATCTATACAGAAACTATAAACATTATTTAGAGACAGTAAATAAAATCTAAATAAATGGAGGGATATGCCATGTTTGTGGATTGGAACATGTAATATTGTAAAGACATCAATTTCCCCCAAATCCATAGATTCAATGTAAACCTCAAAAATATCCTGACAGGTTTTTTTTTTTAACGTGGAACTTGACAAGAATTTAAATTATATGTGGAACTACAAAGGGCCAAGGACCAAGAATAGCCAGGACAATCTTGAAGAACAAAGCTGAAAAACTCACACTGGATATCACAAGTTATAAAGCTAGGTAATTAAGACAATGTGGTATTGGCATGAGAAAAAAAATAGATCTGTGGGCAGAATTGAGAAACTAGAAACAAACCAACACTTGATTTATAACAAAGATGATACTGTAGTACAGTGTGGGGAAGGATAGTATTCTTAATAAGTGATTCTGGGTCAACAGATATCCATATGGAGAAAACCTCAGCTTAATCTCTACCTCACATGATAAAAAAAAACTCACTAAACAAAACAAAACAAAAGCCCAGCTGGATTGTAGATCTAAATGTGAAAAGTAAAACAATTATACTCTTAGAAGATAACACAGGAAAATATTTTTGTGCTATTAAGATATGCTAAAATTTCTTAAACAGGACATGAAAGACACTAGCCATAGATAAATGAGACTACATGAAGATAAAGAGCTTCTGTTCATCAAAAGATACCATTTGAAGGAGTGAAAAGGCAAGACACAGACTGGAAAGAGAGAAATGCAATATATATTTCTAACAAAAGGCTCATTCAGAATGAATGAAGAAGTCCCTTAAATTACTAAGAAAAAAACCCAGGAAATAAATGCTACAGAAAAATGGGCAAAGGATTTTAGCATGTACGTCACAAGAGAATATCCAAATGGCTAATACACACCTGAAAAGGTGGTCAACCTCATTATTCATTAGGGAAATGCTAATTTAAACCATAATTAGATACCACTTTTTACACACCAGAATGGCTAATAGTAAAACAACTAGAGAACTCCTATACTGTTAGTGGATGTGCAACAACTTTGGAAAACTGTTTGGAGGTATGTACTAAAGCTGACTACATGAATACATTATGACCCAGCAATTCCACTCCTGGGTATATAGTCAACAGACGTGCATATATTTGTACCCAGAAAGATATTAAAAATGTTCATGGTAGTAGTAGTAGAGTAATAAAAAACTGAAAACAACCCAAAGTCCCTCAACATTAGAGTGGATAAAAAAATTATTAAAAGGTTACTTATGGAATGTTATATAAAGCATTGGAAATTAATTAAATATTGTTCTATGCAACAACATGGATGATACAAAAATAATATTACATATATAATATATAACAAGAAGTCAGACACAAATGATACATATTGAATGGTTCAATTTCTATAAAGTTCAAAACCAAGGCAACCACCTCACACTCATTAATGTGACTACTGTATTTAGTATATGTGCTGCCGAAGCGAGCACGTGACTACTGTATTTAAAAAAAGAAAACAGAAAAATACAAGTGTTGGAGAAGATGTGAAGAAATTTAGACCTCTTGTTCATTGTTGGTGGTAATGAAAGATAATGCCGCCACTATGGAAAATGGTGTGGCGGTTCCTCAAAAAATTAAAAATAGTATTACTATATGACGTAGCAATCCCACTTCTGGGTATACACCCAGAAGAATTTAAAGCAAGGTGTCAAAGAAATATTTGTACACCCATGTTCATAGCAGCATTATTTACAATAACCAAAAAGTGGAGGCAACCCAAGTGCCCATTAACAGAAGAATGGTAAGCAAAGTGTTGTATGTACATAGAATGGAATATTATTCAGCAGTATAAGAGAAGGAAATTCTGACACATGCTACAACATGGATAAATCTTGAGGACATTATGCTAAGTGAAATAAGCCAGTCACAAAAACACAAATATGGTATGATTCCACTTATGTGAGATACGTAGGGTAGTCAAATTCACAGAGACAGGAAGTAGAATGGTTGGTTGCCAGGGGCTGTGGAGGCCAGGAAATGGAGAGTTATTGTTTAATGGGTATAGAGTTTTAATTTTGCAAGATGAAAAGAGTTCTGGAGATTGGTTGCACAATGATATGATTGTACCTAATGTTAGTTAACTGTACACTTAAAAATGGCTAACATGGTAAATTTTATATTATGTGTATTTTACCACAATTAAAAATTTTTTTAAATAAATAAAGGTAAAATGAATGCGGTGACTGAAATCAGAACATCAGTTACCTTTGGCGAGGTACTAGTGACTGGAAGTCACAGGGAAAGTTTGGGGGTTATGAGGATGATCTGTTTTCTGATCTGGGTAGTAAGAACATGAGTGTTTTCACTCTTGAGAATCAATCAAATTATATACTTTGACTTGTGTACCTTTCTACATGCTTCAAGCAAACCAACAACAAAATTTATTTTAAAATTAAGTCAAAGTAGAACATAGAAGAATAGTGAAGGATTTGGTGGGGGAGGAAGATGGATAATGAGTGGTTACTTACCTAATATCAAAATATATTATAAAACTATTAGAAGAGTGTGATTACTGGCACAGAAGTAGACAATCAAATCAGTGGAAGAAAATAAAGTCTAAAAACAGCCCCATATAATAAATGAAAATTTAATATGCGATCAAGGAGGCATTTCGAATCAAAAGGGGAGAAGATGAATTATCTATAAATGATATGGAAGCAACTGGCAACTTATTTGTGTATCAAGGAGCTAGAGCCCTACTATATGCCTTACACAAAAGAAGAAATTCTGGTAGAACAAAGATTTGCATTTTTATTAGGAACCATAACATACTATAATAATAATCATATCATGGTTATAACATTTTAAATTAGTTCTCCAAAATACTAGTAAATTTTACCTCATTAAACAGCTTCTATAACTACCAAAACAGAAAGAAAAATTATATATTCTAAAAATATGTGACAGCAAAGGACTTATATTTCTAAGACATAAAGAGCTTTTACAACTGAAAAACAAAAATGTTCATTTTAGAAAAATGAACAAACGACATGGAGAGCTATTTCATTAAAAAAAAAAAGCAAGTGGCCAGTAAACACAAAAAAAGTATCAATATCATAAGTTAGCAAAGAAATGCAAATTAAAACTATTACATATATATGGGTTCATCAGATTGGCAAAGTTTAAAAAGAATCTCAGAACCTGGTGTTGGCAAGTGTATGAGAAAATGGGCAATATTGTATTCTGATTAGATTATAAACTACAGGGCAGAATAACAATCTGTATCAAAACTTGAAATTAACTTTCTCTTTGATCCAGCAACTTAATTTCTAGAAATTTACCTTTAAGTAAATAGCCAAATATCCAAAAGATGTCCACTGCAGTGTAGTATATAATAGTGAAATAGTAGAAGAAAACTAAGTGTATGTCAAATCATAGTTGGTTAATGAATTATGATACTCACATACAATGAAATACAGTCAGCCCTCTGTATCCATCGGTCCACATTTGTGTCTTCAACCAACCTGGTATCAAAAATACTCAGGAAAAAAAAGTTTCAGAAAGTTCCCAAAAGCAAAATTTGAATTTGCTGGTGCCAGGAGCGATTTACATAACATTTACATTGTATTAAGTATTATAAGTAATCTAGAGATGCTTTAAAGTATATGGGAGGATGCACTTAAGTTATATGCAAAAACTACACCATTTCATAGAAGGAACTTGAGCATCTGGGGATTTTGGTACCCTGGGGGTGGGGGTGTCCTGAAACCAATTCCCATTGGATACTGAGGGTCAACTCTACCAAGTAGTCATGAGAAATGGTTATATTTATTGTTCAGGAGTAAAAAAGGCAGTTACAAAAAAAACAAGCATATCATCCTCTTGAGTAAATTTATTTCTAGGTACACACACACACACACACACACACACACACACACGCACGGAGCTATCTGGAAAAATGGTCACCAAATTGTAATAGTCGCTATCCCACGGTGACAGAGTTCAGCTTTCTTTTTAATACTTTAATGTTTGAATTTGTTCAATGAGTAACACATTATTTGTAATGATACGAAAAACGATGTTATTCTCTTTTGAAAAATAAAAGGTCAAGGGACACTAATCTGGTCTGTCTTAGTCACAGGCACTACTTTCACATTCTTGGGCTGCTTGCCGGTTTCCCCACTTGTCCTATTAACCTCCCATTGAAACAGCAAATCAGACTGAACTAAAGCCTGGGAGAGGCTCTTTGGGGTTTAACGTCTCTGCTTAATTCACAGTGACTGGCACTGGAAGGCCTTCTCTGCACCATGCACATCGCAAAAATCAAGGTGTTTTCTTGCACTGAAATGCTTGCCTTCTGCCAGCA
This sequence comes from Delphinapterus leucas, assembly GCF_059928025.1. Classification (NCBI taxonomy): domain Eukaryota; kingdom Metazoa; phylum Chordata; class Mammalia; order Artiodactyla; family Monodontidae; genus Delphinapterus; species Delphinapterus leucas. The sequence goes on from NC_143133.1 coordinate 105,195,594, forward strand.
GCTGGCAGCTGGGCCTCCTCCCCCAGCCCCCTCTGAAGCAGGAGATAATGTCTGGGGGTTCCCAAGGCCCCACTTGTTTTTTCTGTGTTCCGAGGAGTTCAGGGATGGCTGAGAGATTTACATTTCTATAGGCCTTTCACTAGGGATCAACGAGCCTGGGGCCATTAATCCTGATAGCAAACTCTGGCGGCCCTTGGGGGCCAGGAAGGGACTAGTTGGTTTGGGTTTTAGGGAAGATATTGATATAATGTTCTACCAGTGACAGGGCGTTCTACCAAACAAAGTTTGAAATGTTCAGTCCTACCTATAATCTCTCTTCCACCACGTTTCCTAATCCTACAGAAATAGTCATAATTTTCATTTTAATTGGCAGCTGGGAGATGTTAACTCCTAGCAAGCAAGGGAAGAAAGGAAACACTTAGGATTTGGGCTGCACAAGACACTGCTTCCAAGTACCACGCTGTTCCCACTCAGGGTTGAGCATACCACTGAAATAAAAACTTAAGCAACTGGAAACTTTGACTTTCTCTCAAGTGGCTCCTGCTAGTATAGACACTTCAGTGCAACGGACATTCTTTTCAGGGAGCAAAGTGTGATGGAATTTTTACCTTTAATGTTTACAGTTTTGAGAACTGGAGATGCTCAGAGTATTGGCCAGAAAGCCTCAAAAATGGGCACTAGGACCCACCTGCAAGCAGCTCTCTTCCCTGACCTGCAAGCAAACACCTTTCTAGAGGGCGACCAGGAAGCCCTACAGGGTCACATGCATCACCCCATGCCAACTCCCCACTCTCTAGGGCACCTCCAGCTAATCTGGAAGTTTGATTATAAGCCAAAGGGTACGGTTATATAACTCTGAAAGTTTAAACTTGGGAAAAACACACACGTATCTAAACAAGAGCCCAATTAAAAGGAGAAAACCGCAGCACTGGATCCCGTTTCTCTAGTTTGCTGAACTGTTAAGCAATAAAGATGTATTCATTGTTACATTTACCTGTCTTCCTGGCTACCTAATGGCCGTGTCATACAACTAATTAAAAAGAATGTACTTGCTGCATCTTAGGGCCCTTCAAATGTCATCCCCTGTGTTCACATAAAACCAAAAATTCTTGTAAATGTCTGCTGTACTCATCTTTACATTTCTTTCTTATGACCAGTGCTAATGGGCCTGTGTCCCAGCCCGTGAGAATGAAGATGGCACCTTCCCTGGAGCCTACGTGTCTGGTCAGCAGGAAGCACCCTTCCTACCACTGCACGGAGGCTGGAGGCCGAGGCAGTGGCAGAGAGTTCAGTAACGGCCTGGAACAGGAACAAAGAAAGAGGAGGGCCAAGGGCTGAGGGACATGGCCCAGCCCCCAGCCTCCAGCGTTGGGCTCTGTGCTTCTGCTTTCCGTCACCTCTTTGCTGCCAGAAAACTCACTCCATGGGGAGCTGCGGGGCCAGGTGGGCCAGGAGGCAGTCAGGCGGCTGCAGGGCAGGCAGTGTTCCCAGGTGGTGCTGAGAGAAGGAAAGGAAATGCACGCTCGGTGCTGAGAGGAAGACTACTGGCCTGGCTAAGCCCCGTGAGAACGGCTCTCTTGGGGAGACAAGGGCAGGAGTCCAGGAGCCAGGGCCCTGGGTGCTGTCCCATGAGAGAGCTAATTCCACCACCTCACCCTGCCCTGCTCTGTGGGAGAGGGTCGTGGACCTGTTGGGAGGTGTCTGGGAACCAGGAGGGGTACCGTCCCTGGGAGCACCACCCCCCACCAATCCCCCATCCTCCAGAAACGGGCAGCCACTGTCCCCAGCTGACATCAGGCCCTACTGCCCGGGGTTCTGTCTATGAGGCTTCTGGAGGGAAGGCAGGTGGTTCAGCTCAGTGCTGATTAATGCATTTTGCTTTGACAAAATGAGAAAAATAAGGAAAATACAGTGAGATTTTAAAAAACTTAAATGTATCCAACTTAAAGATCACTCATTCTATTTCTGCGTCCAGTCTTATGTTCTGATTCGGTTTATTGGTGGTGCCAGTAGGTGATCATTGCTGTTAATGTCCTTACTGGCCAACTTGTCCATTTTTTTCTTTCGATTTTACTGGCCCATGAAAACCCAAACTTCAGCGGAGAAAAGCATCCCAGGGCATTTTATTTTTGCCTGTTTCTTGTGTGAAGAACAAAACTAACTGTATCTTATTTCATAGTATGAACATCTATCATTCATTTCATTTAGTCATTCAACAGATATTAAGTAAGCATCTACTATATGTAGTAGATGACTTTGTCAAGATATAATATTTTCTTACAGGGGATAAAAATTTTTTGGAATATTTTGGAAATAAACAACATAAAACAAAAGTATTAAATGGGTATCCTATTTTTCCCACATTTAATCTCTGATAAATTTAACCAGCTTAGCCACTAACATTACACCAGGCAGGTACAATGAAGAAACTTACTCTTTGATTATGAAATCTAGTTTTCTTTTTTCTTAGCAACATTATTATTTAAAAAGTCATGAATCTAAATCCTTCCCAAATTGAAGTGACCACAGCTGCTCTCATTGCCTCTCCTTTTAGTTGCTATCTAGATTTGCTACTTCACTTACCCGACCTAGTAAGCGAATGTGGTAGAGACTTCCAGAGACTAGATTTCAGGGCTCAATTGTTACTGCAACATAATCTAACCTATCCTGACTCATACAATGACCTACTAGATTAAACCTCTTATCCTCTGAGTGCTGAGTAGGGCTGACCTAACCCCAGGATGTTATTGCTTCTGAAGTGTGATTTGCAGGTTTCTCACCCCAAAGCACTTCTCTCTTCATTGTCTAAGTTTCTACCTAAAGTAATTTGACCTCAGATCTCTCCAAGCTTCCATTTCCTCAATTTCGGTGTGTCCTCTCTCATAGGGCTATGGTGAAAAATAGGTGATATAATTGTGTAAATCACTTTACACATGATGCCTACCACACAGTAACAATTCAATGATGATGAAGATTGTGGTGGGTATTCTTTTCCTAGGGCTGCCATCACTAAGTACTACAAACTGGGTGCTTTAAAGCAATAGAAATGTATTGTCTCCCAGTTCTGGAGGCTCAGAGTCTGAAATGAAGGCACCGGCAGGGTTGGTTCTTTCTTAGGGTTGAGAGGGAAACTCTGTACAGGCCTCTCTCCTACCTTCTGGTGGTTCGTTGGCCATCTTTGGCGGTCCTTGGTTTGCAGCTACATTACTCTAGTCTCTGCCTTTGTCATCACATGACTTCTCTCTGTGTGCCTCTGTGGTCACATGTCCATCTCCTTGTACAGTAATGACACAAGTTATAATGGATTAGGGGCCCACCCTACTCCAGTCCAACTTCATCTTAGCTTGATGACATATACAAGAACCCTATTTCCAAATAAGATCACATTCTGAGGCACTGCGGGTTAGGTCTTCAACGTATCTTTTGGGGGGAACACAATTCAACCCATGACATAAGAGACAGGATTTTGTCTAGTGTTATCATTATTACTGTCTGCATCATTTTTCTACCACACACTAACCTGGAGCTGTGCATGGAGCACACTGTCACCAGATGTTGGCTGAACGGCAGTTTCTTAAAGCAGTCCCGGCCCAGTCCTCCATCGGGGGCTCCCTGACCTCGGCCAGAGCAAGTTACCCCTCCCGCCTCCACCGCCACCTCCACCGCAGCGAGGTCCCCACACCTCGCCACTCTCCGCCTCCCATTCACCCTTCTCCATCTTTCGCCACCCACATCAGGATGAGGCGGGACCGCACATATGGAAGCAGGCTGCCTAGAACATAATGAGACTGGCTCTGTGAACCTCCAGGAAAGTGTCTACTGCTGCACAGCCACTGTTCACACGGCGCTAAGCTTGCCTCTTGCCCACCAGCTGTCCTGGCTGCCTGAGGATGTCCGCCAGGGGCCCGTCCCTCCTGCAGGAATAACTCGTTTTTGCCATCCCTGGCCTTCCTCAAGGTGACGTGCCAATCAATCTTCCTCTATTTTTAATTTTTTTTTCTTTTCCAAGTGGTATCCTATTTTAAAGGTATAAGGGGAGTTTTACTGATTAAAGAAAGCCTGTTGTCTCTCCTGTTGACAACAGGATAACATAATCACTCACTACTGTATTTTCAGCAGATCCAGATTTTCCTACGTGGAGTTGGGCCTACTTAAAGCGGGTGTGCACCTCGGCATGGCTCTGCAGCTTAAAGACGTGGGTGTGCCCGCCAGAGCGAGACCAAGCGATGACAGGCGTATTCGGGCCACTGATTTCTGACTCCTGTCACGGTCTGTCTTGCAGGGTCGTTTGGTACCTGAGGCTCAGTCTCTTCCCTCCCTAGAGGGCAGCCACAGTGGGCCCATGACACCCGGGATTACTCTGCAGCATCCCTATGGGCCCCTTCCCAGAGTCTGCGGACTCCCAGGAAGCAGTGCAGCTCTGCATCTGGAACCCCATCCTTCATCCCAGGCTGTCCATGCCTCACCATCCATCTGGGGCAGCTGACCTCAGGAGCTGAATTGCTGAGCCCCAAAGAATCTTCTGGACTACATTTACCACCCTGGCTTCGAGTGGAGGGGGAATGAGAAAGGAAGTTCTTCGCCTCACTTTAGAATTGCCAGGGGGTTTCCTGGTGGTCTGGTTGTTAGGATTCGGTGCTTTCACTGTCATGGTCTGCGTTCAACCCCTGGTCAGGGAACTGAGATCCCAGAAAGATTTAGTTCATAAAAAGATACAAGACACCCAGCTAAGCCAGACTCTCACATAACATCAAATAATCTTTTTAACAATCCTAATTATTTTTAAGTATATAGTTCAGTGGTGTTGAGTATATTCATATAACAACACATAATTTTTAATATAAGCTTGTCCCAGTCAATATTAAAATAATAAAAATTATTCACTGTTTATCTGAAATTTGAACTTCACTGGGCATTCTGTATTTTATTTGGCAACCCTACTGTATTTGCCCTAGCTTATTTTGTTTATTTGTATAACTGGCTCCTTGTCTCTGCAGAGAAAGGATCCTCAGGGGATTGAGGCCATCTTGCTCCATAACCTCATAGGTGAGACGCTGGCAGCCTGGGATACATACACTAAAAGCTTAGAAGGTGATTTTTTAAAAATTAATTAATTTATTTATTTTTGGCTGTGCTGGGTCTTCATTGCTGCACGCGGGAGTTCTCTAGTTGCGGCGAGCGAGGGCTACTCTTCGTTGTGTTGCGCGGGCTTCTCATTGTGGTGGCTTCTCTTGTTGCAGAGCACGGGCTCTAGGCGCGCAGGCTTCAGTAGTTGTGGCACGCGGGCTCAGTAGTTGTGGCACGCGGGCTCATTAGTTGTGGCACACGGGCTTAGTTGCTCCATGGCATGTGGGATCTTCCTGCACCAGGGATTGAACCTGTGTCTCCTGCAGTGGCAGGCGGATTCTTAACCCCTGCGCCACCAGGGAAGCCCCTAGAGGGTGATTTTGACCAGTCAAGACCCTGAATAAAATCATAACACAGGGACAGTGTATCTTTGGTACTTCCTGCTTCTCTCTCATGTCCACTTGTCATCCTGTCCCTCCCTAGCAGCCATCTTCCAGGTTATTAACTCATCCTAGCCAAGCACCAGCTGATAAAAAGATAAGGTGTTAGCTGCTGATATGCTTAAAATGTGAACTCCTCTTTACCATACTTATTCTTTTTCCTTCAATGGACTCAGATGATCAAGAAAGAAGGGTGGTGACCAAAATGGCAGTTATTACTTGTGTGGAGTGAGGCTGCCCAGCACCCATGACCCCTGACCTCTGCCAAGACCCCTCACCCTGCAGATCTTCTGAAAGGAAGAAGTTATTTGCAAGAAACTCTTCAAGGACTCCTTGTTTAATGGCAAATTCAAATCCCCCTTGGTGTTCTACTTTTATGGTACATAGATTCTCAGAGTAGAGATATTCAGGAAAAGAAAACCCCAAATGAGAAATCTTTAGAGAATGGATAGTTCCAGTCTCACTTAGAGCAAACCACTTGTGGCTCAGGGGCACGAAGACAGAGGCAAGAAGAGCTTTCTCTTCGTTGCTGTGCCTGGAGTCCAGCTTAGGAAATACCTGCCCAGCGGGTGTTCCAGTATACTCTGACACGCGTCTCGTTGGTGATGAGCAGTGTGTCAGCAAGATTAAAGTACACATGGCGACCCACATGCACAACCAGTTCTTACCTCTCGGAACTTTTCCTGCAACCAATTAAAAGAGTAACAAAGGAAACCCTGTAAACCTCTCAGTAGGTCTCTAATGAAAATTCAGTTCAAAACACATTGAGCACTGCCGCATCCCAGGCCATGTGGGTCTAAGGACCTCTGAGACATGTCTCGTCATGGAAATGCTTCTGATCAAATGGCAAAGATTGACAACAGCACCACCAATCACAGCACAGAGTGGCTTGTGCTGTGGTAAAAGTGGGCACAGGATACAGAGGAACACAGAGGATGGCTATCAACCAACCTAGCCATGGGGGGATTGGGAGAGGTGGGCAAAGAAGGCTTTCCAAAGGAGAGGTCTGAAAGAACAAGGGGCAAGTTAAACAAAAGCATCTCTTCTTTGGAAGAGAGCGTGCTACCACAGAAGCCGACCCAAATGACGGCTGACATCGGGCCGTAGAGACTTGGCCTGCCACTGCCTCTGACTTGGCTCTATCGACCCCACTAATCTATTCCAGAATTTCCTTTGAGTCTCGCTCCAGTGAAGCCTACCAGCCATGAGCAGACAGAGAAATGGAATCCCCTTTCTCAAACTTTCTATTTATTCATTTCAGCCAAGCAGTTAATTAATTTTGGGAGATTCCCAGAGCGATTCTAGCACTTCCATCCAAACTTCAATTAGTCAAAAGCTTCTCTGAGGTTTGTTCTCCAGAGCATTCAGATGTATTCTTTCCTGTTTCAACGCTGAATAGACTGCCTTTGAGACCCACCGCTTAGGGGGTTCCTCAGTAGTTTGCTGGTTTCCATATTAGGCAGTTCAGCTGTAACTAAGGATTTTGACCACCAGCTGGGCTTTCAACGCCACATCTACTCAAGGGCCCGGTCATAAAGACTGTTCTTGGCTCAAAGAGGCCATGTCCCACCCCTGCGTCTATGGCCATTTCCTCTGACAGTCATGTCAACATTCATTCTGTTCTCCCACTTAATTCACACATGGAGGACATTGCAACCCAACTAAATTATCTGAAATTGACTCAATGATAAGATTCTTGGGGAGGTTTACATAATAAAACGTCACAAGCGAACCCACTAAGGAGCAAAGTCAAGGAAGAGATGTGAACCCAGGAACATCTCAGTCCCGGGAGAGCAGATGGGGACAATAACTGTATGTGGACTCTGAGGATCCCTTTGGATGAGGGGACTCTGCAGACATTGTACTGCTCCAAACATCCCCAGATATATTTAGTTTGAGGTTTGCTTGATGAATACAACGACTAGATACATTAAAACATAAGGAAAATGATTAAGAATAGCTTGGGGCAGAAGAGAATATCTTTAGACTGAGGGTATCTGTTGAGGCATGTGGCATTACAGTGTCCATAGCCACACAGAGGTTCAAGTGAAATGGGTTCTGCACTTGCCTTCTTCAATTAATCAACCAGTATACTCAAACCCTTTCCCCTTCTCCCCTGCCCTCTCTCCTCTTCATCTCTTCCCTCTTCCTCCTCTCTCTCTCTTTTTTTTTTTTTTTTTTTTGCGGTACGCGGGCCTCTCACTGTTGTGGCCTCTCCCGCTGCAGAGCGCAGGCTCCGGACGCGCAGGCTCAGCGGCCATGGCTCACGGGCCCAGCCGCTCTGCGGCACGTGGGATCTTCCCGGACCGGGGCACGAACCCGTGTCCCCTGCATCGGCAGGCGGACTCTCAACCACTGCGCCACCAGGGAAGCCACTCCTCTCTCTCTTTACTTCCGTCACTTACACAGCTCCCCGTCTCCCCCTACCCACTCTTACTCATTATGGACCTGCTTGGCTTAGATATGGTTGAACTTGCCTTTACTACATCTATCACGTCCTTGTCTACTTCACCAAGAAGCGAAGACCCAGACCCATAACTCTCAGGTTAAGGAGGCCAAAGGAGATCGAAAAGAGAGTTTTGTGAAGTCCACCTGGGCTCATCAAATAAAAAAATGTTATCTTCGAATACAGGAAGCAGACAAAATTTAGATGACTAGAAGGATAGACGTCCAGCCAGATGGACAGGTAAATCACTGGCACTAGTTTGCGGTCTCTCTTATTCTGGAAAACAAATCTTCACACAATGTTCCTTGAAGTGACCTTTGTAATTCTTGTCTTCCTACCACTAGTTTGTACTTTTCCAACCAGGAGGTACAGACTCTACTGCTTCTATTTCCCCACCACCATTCTCTTCTGAAACCTGATCAAACAGCACACTCAGGAGTTGCTCGCTTCTAGATCTTGTGTTCAGATCTTGTCATTTCTTTTTCATTTTTGTTTTCCTTGATAGCAACCCATGGTCATCAACTTCTCTTTGATGGTGTTTCCTCTCTTGGCTTCTATGTCAAAACCATTCTCTGGTTCTGCTGCTACCTCTCTGCTCTTTTATCTACACACAAACACACACACACACACACACTTTTAGTCAATATGGTGTACTGGTTTGGCAGAGAAATATCCACTCATTTCAAATATAGACAAATTCTGGACTATTACTAGACTAAATACATATCTAATACATTGACGCTTCCAGGAATAAAATGAGATTTTGTTCAAAGTCAGAATAGTAAGCAGGAGCTGAAACACAAAGAGCTCACAGGGATATAAGGATTGGATTTAAGTCTTAACCACTACAAGCTTAGGCTATAACTCTTGCATGGGGAGAAGAGTCCAAGCCATATGCCCAAATGTGCAAAGGGAATTAGAACTAAGCTACTGGAATAAAATTGAGATTCAACAATGGCTTCCCACCATGAAAGAGAGTAGAAAAACTTCAACAAGTAGGACAATGTCAAATTTTTCCACCTGGGTCGTGGGTAGAAAAGTCATTATTCACAAAATTCAGACCCACACCAGTGCCAAGTAGGCAATGATGTAGGGAGGCCAAACCAAGAGATTAGCATTAAAAATTGTTCCAGAATCCATTAATCAGGAGAGGCAAAGGAGAGACCAGCTTCTAAAAAAGCTTCTGCAAACAAGGGCATGTGGAACTCCTACAAAAATAATATTCCTGAAGATTATTTCATAGTCAATGGTTGGAAATCACACAAGGAAACAAACCACCATGGGAAGAGTCAAGAATTATAAATAATAGGAAAAAGTCTTTAAAATAATTATGTTTAAAAGATTGAAAGAATATTGAATGTATTAAGACAAGACTATAAAAAGTAGTCACATATTTTCTTTAAAAATTAATCACTTTAAACCATAATTATTGATATTCAAACATCAATGGACAGGTGGAACCATGGGCTGGATATAGTCAAAGAGAGAATCATTTTGAAGATAAATCTGAGAATATCACCCAGAATACAGCACAGAGATGGAGAGATGAAAAATACAAAAGAAAATTTAAGAGGCCAAGAGTCTATAATGAAAAGCTCTAACATGTTCCAAAAGGAAAGAATGGAAGAGAGATAATATTCAAGTATCTGAGAATGAAGAATGAACTGAATTGAAGAATGACAAATATTCTTCACCTTTTTTTTTTGGCCACACTGTGCAGCTTGTGGGATCTTAGTTTCCCAACCAGGGATCGAACCCAGTCCCTTGGCAGTGAGAATGCGGGGTCCTAACTACTGGATCACCAGGGAATTCCCAAGAGTGACAAATATTCTTTAGTTGAAACAATAGCTGTATTGAGTTGAATAAATAAAAAGAAATCCCTCTTGCAGACACATAGTACTGAAACCTCAGAATGAACACAAAGAAAAATTATAAAAAATACTAAAGAATTAAGACAGAGTATTTTTTTTAAAGGCAATTAGAGTGGTGGTTGACTTTTCATCCGTGATAATAGATTCAATAGAACATGAAATTTTTATCTTCAAAAAACAGACAAAAAATATTTTTCCAGCTACTATTCTACAATAGCTAAAATATCATTCAGGGCTGAGAGAAAATTCAGACATTCAGAGATTTAGAGACTTCACTAGCTGTGATTAGCAAAGAACTACTAAATGATGCACATCAGCAAGAAAGAAATTAAAAGCAAAAGAAGATATAGGATGCAAAAACTAATGACGAGGGAGTAAATTTTAATAAATTTGTTGGAAAATCTAAATAAGACTTTAAAACTTAAAGAAGAGGGGGTGGGTGGAGGGAAGGGCATAGGAAGAAGGCAGTCAAAAGTACAAAATTCCAGTTATATAAGTAAGTGCTAGGGAATTCCCTGGCTGTCCAGTGGTTAGGACTACATGCTTCCACTGCAGGAGGCCTGGGTTCGATCCCTGGTCAGGGAACTGAGATCCTGCAAGCCTCACAGCATGGCCATAAATAGATAAATAAATGCTAGGGATATAATGTACAACATGATAAATGTAATTGCACTGCTATACATTATATTATAAAAGTTGTTAAGAGAATAAATCCTAAGAGTTCTCATCATAAACTAAAAAAGTTTTTTTCCTATTTCTTTAACTTCGTATCTATATGAGATGATGGATGTTCAATAAAATTATTGTGGTCATAATTTCATGATGTATGTAAGTCAAATCATTATGCTGTACACCTTAAATGTGTACAGTGATGTATGTCAATTACATCTCAATAAAACTGAGATATAATTACTTATTTAAAAATAAAATTTAAAAATTAAAAATGTAAAAGGAAACTCCCTTTAAGAAGAAAGAAAAGGAATAAATAAAATTCCACCAATCCAAAAGGAGAAGGCCTGAAAAATAAATAAATAAAAAGCACTAAGTAACATGGCAGGCATAAGTCTCAACCTATCACTAATCATGATATCAGTAACACCAAACTAACCAGTTAAAACATAAAGACACCTGATGGAAACAAACAAAAATAAACCCAAGGAAAGAGTTTTTTCTCACATAAGAGTCACACTTAAAGCAAATTGACAGAAAAAGATTAAATATAGTGGCAGGGGAAAATACATAGCAGACAACTAGTAGTCAAAAGAAAGATGAAGTAGTAATTTTAATGTTAGATAATATATAATTTGGAAAAACAAATATTAGTAGGATTAAGGGAGAGTGCTACTTATTAGCTAAGAGAAAAGAAAGTAAGAAACAAATCTCAACATCACTAATCAGGGAAATGCAAATCAAAACCATAATAATACCACCTGACACTTGTCAGAATGGCTATCATCAAAAAGACAACAAATAGGACTTCCCTGGTGGCACAGTGGTTAAGAATCTGCCTGCCAATGCAAGGGACAGGGATTCGACCCTTGGTCCGGGAAGATCCCTCCCACATGCCACAGGGCAACTAAGCCTGTGCGCCGCAACTACTGAAGCCCGCGAGCCTAGAGCCTGTGCTCCACAAGAAGAGAAGCCACTGCTTGCTGCAACTAGAGAAAGCCCGCACGCAGCAACGAAGACCCAAAACAGCTAAAAATAAATAAATAAATAAAAATTTTAAAAAAGACAACAAATAACAAGTCTTGGCAAGAATGTAGAGAAAAAAAAAAAAAAAAAAAAAAAAGAATGTAGAGAAAAGGGAGCCCTGAAGTACTGTTGGTCAGATTATAAATTGGTGCAGACACTTTGGAAAACAATATGGAGGTTCCTCAAAATATTAAAAATGAAACTGCTATATGATCCAGCAATTTCACTTCTGGGTATTTATCCAAAGGAAAAAAAAACTAATTTGAGAAAAATACATGTACACCAATGTTCATTGCAGCATTATTTACAATAGCCAAGATATGGAATCGGCCTAAGTGTCTATTGATTGGTGAATGGATAAAGAAGATGTGGCATACACACACACACACACACACACACACACACACACACATATATAACGGAATACTACTCAGCCATAAAAAGAATGAAATTTTGCCATTTGCAGCAACATGATGGACCTAGAGAGTATTATGCTAAGTGTAAGTCAGACAGAGAAAGACACATAGTGTATGATTTCATTTATATGTAGAATCTGAAAAACAAAACAAAGAAACAAACAAAACAGAATGAAAAGAGACTCACAGATAAAAAGAACAAATGGTGGTAGCCAGAGGGGAGGGTATGAGAGAGGGTGAAATAGGTAAAGGGCATTAAGAGGCATAAACCTCCAGTTATAAAATAAGTAAGCCACAGGGATGTAATATACAGCATAAGGAATATGGTCAACAATATTGTAAGAACTTCGTATGGGGACAGATCGTTAGTAGGCTTATCATGGTGATCATAATACATGCAAATGTCAAATCATTATGTAGTATACCTGAAACTAACATAATATTATACATCAACTATATTTCAATAAAAAAGAAACAATTCACTAAAAAGATACAACAAACATAAGCCTATTTGGACCTAACAATATAACTTTGAAAATTTACCAAGTAGAAATGAACCAAATTACAAGAAAAAAAAAGGATCTCTCAAAAACTGCTAGACTGAGGTAAAATGGCATGATATGTGCAACTTACTCTCAAATGATTCAGAAAACAAATTAGATCTTGATCTAAACCTAGATATAAGCATAAATATAAATATAGATGTAGATATAATAAATAAAGCAAGGGTGATAAAACATTAACATTTAATGAAAATGGTTGAAGGGGGGCTTCCCTGGTGGTGCAGTGGTTGAGAGTCCGCCTGCCGATGGAGGGGACGCGGGTTCGTGCCCCGGTCCGGGAAGATCCCACATGCCGCGGAGTGGCTGGGCCCGTGAGCCATGGCCGCTGAGCCTGCGCGTCCGGAGCCTGTGCTCCGCAGCGGGAGAGGCCACAACAGTGAGAGGCCCGCGAACCCAAAAAAAAAAAAAAAAGGTTGAAGGGAATATGGGACTTCTTTGTACTATTTTTGCAACTCTTTGGTAAGTCTGAAATCAAAAGTTTTTTAAAGTTTTACAAAACACCAATGCTGGTGTCGCAACTGATCTCACTAATTAGACGTCCTGACTTAGTAATTAAGGGTGAGGTCCCAGTAATAACTTCTATTTAAAGCTCCCAGGTGATTCTAACTTTTTCTTTAACCCTGATAAATCAAGCATACAGAAAATAATTAAAGACAGAGAAGATTTGAATGGCACAATTATCAAGCATAATCTGATAGGTATACTGAGCAAACAGGAAAAAGGGGCAAGATACTTAAAATGGGCACTTTACAAAAAAGGGTAATAAACATTTGAAAAAAGTGCTCAACTGTATTAGTCAACTGCTAAACACAAATTAAAACCGCAATGAGAGACCACTGCATCCCCATCATAATGGCTAAAATGGGAAAAATAACGTGAAGTGTTGGAAAAGACTTGGGGCACCTAGAACTGTCAAGCATCACTTGAGAGGGAGGGAGTGTAGAAAGCGGCTTGACAGAATTTGCTAAAGCTGGTTATACCCATACCTTACGACACAGCAATTCTACTCCTGGGTATATACCCAACAGAAAAGCATATATATATTCATCAAAACACATATACAACAATCCTGACAGTAGCACTATTCATAGTAGGCAAAAACTGGGGTGGGGGGACTAAATGTTCAATAGTAGAGTGGATTTAAAAATCATGATAAATTCGTACAATGGAGTTCTATATATCAATGATAATAAATAAACTGCAACTACAGACAGCAAGACTGATGAAGTTCACTAATAGAATGTTGAATGAAAGATGGCAGACACACAAATAAGTCTTGCATGATTCTGTTTATAGAAAGTTCAAAACCCAGCAAAATCAATCCATAATGTGGGAAGTCAGGATAGTGGTTATTGTGAGAGGAGAAAGAGACTGGGAGGTCAATAATAGTGGCAAGGAGGGGGCCACTGTGGTGCTAATAATGACCTGGGTGCTGATACATGGGTGCTTCCATTCCGTGGAAATTCATCGAGCTGTACACTTAAGATGTATGCACTTCTCTCTAGATAGCATACGTCAACAAAATGTTCACCTAAAAGTTAAAGTACACATTATTTTCACTTTTAAAAATTATTATTTGAAAAAATGATTCAAGGTTATCCAACATAAAAATATAGGGAAAACATGTTATAGAGGTGAGGACACTAATCACTATAAACGTTATGTTTAATGTTTAATATGGAAAAAAAATAGATATAAGGAGAACTTGCATTCATGAAATTGAAGCTATATACTCTTTTCAATCATTCATGAAATATTTATAAAACTGACCAGGAAGGATGTGTCAACGAATCCCATAGAATAAACATACAGACGAGGATTTCTGACCATAATGCCATTAAGTAATATATGCTCATTATAGAAAATTTAGAAAATATAGAAAATAAAACAAAAAACGTAAATTAAAATTGGCTACACTCTCATAATCCAGACACTTCCACTCAATATTTTAGTGCATATACTTCCTGTTTTATCTATGTATATTTTAATGTGGTTGAAATCATTCTGTATATATTCTTACCTTCTCTCTCCTCTTTAAAATGATTGATGGCTGCAATGGATTACCATGGAGGTTACCCAGAGAACAAGGGGGTGGGGTACAATTTTCCACTTTATAATGAAGACTAAGGGTTTCCTACCAGAGGACGAATCCTTTGAGCATATTCTGAACTGTATTTATTGCTATAAACAACAATCACTGTTCTTCACAGTTTATATTCAGGGACCTGTGACTGCCCTCAAGTAGCTTACCATCTGCTTAGGATAACTGTCATTTTTCAGCCCCCCAACCTTCGAGCGTCCCTCCCTCCCATTGTACAATAGCTCCTTGCTTAGCCTTTGGTGAGTTCTCATGCTGCACAGCTCGGGTGAGAGACCATTCTTGCCTCCTCCAACTCCAACCTCCCACTGCAAAAACCAAAGCAGCCAGATCCTCACATAATTTAGACTTGGCTCAGAAGACCCTCTCTTCTGGAACATTCATTCTTGAGCAAGTAGCACACGGATGGAGGAGCAGGTGGTGGATATTCTTCCCACGCAGCCACACCAGCTTGTGGACCAAGCTCCTACTGAGAGACCGTGCTGGGCTTCTCATGACACAGCTTTCCAAGCCAGGTGATGTCTGCCCACTTCAGCCCCTAGCCCTCCAGCCTCCCGTTGATCCTGTGAGCCCCCTGTGTCCTTCTGGTAAAGTGTCTTTTCACTTAAGCTAGCTTGCCAACAAATACCCGGTCTGAAACCCGACTGTAAGTAAATAACAAAAAGAACTCAGTCCGGAGGGATGAGAAAGCGGCACAGTCAGAGCAGGACAGTCAGATGGAGAGATGTGGGGCGGCCTCAAGGAATCTGTGGAAACTCAGGGGACGACAGGCACTGAGGTTTGTGGGGTCAGACCAAAGCCACCGTGGCGCTTCTGTACTCCCCTGAAGTCTATCATCAATAGGTTGGAAATGGAATTTGATTTTCAGCAGCTTTTATATTGTTACTCCTCCCCAACGAGAAAGGAAAGAATTATGTCAAGTAAAAAGATAACTTTTATTTAAATTTCTTTTCTACATTGAAAATGATAAACATTGCTAAGAGAAACTAAAGACCTAAACAGTGGAGACATATACAATCTCAATATGGTCAATATGTCAATTCTATCCCCAAATGATCTATAGATTTAATGAAATCCCAATCAACTGCCAATAGTGTGTCTGTGTGTGTGTGTGTCTGTGTGTGTGTGACAGAAAGAGAGAGAGAATTGGCAAGCTGATTCTAAAATTTATATGGTAATGGAAAAGATCTATTATACCCAGGAAAATCTTGAAGGATAACACTGGAAGATTTTCACTAGAAGATATCAAGATTTATTATAAAGCTACAGTAATCAAGACAGCATTGTTTTGACACAGGGATATTCAAATAGATCCATGGAACAGAACTGAGAGCCCAGAAACAGACCTACACATATACAATTACTTTGTTTATGACAAAGGCACTCCTGCAGTTCAGTGAAGGAAAGAATAGTCCTTTCAACAAGTAGTCCTGGATCGATTCTATTTCTATATGGGAAAACTAAACTTTGACCCTCTATTTAACACAAAAATTAATTCAAAATAGATTATAGATCTTTATGTGAAAGGTGAAGCAATGAAGTTTCCAGAAGAAAACATAGAAGAATATTTTATGACATTAAGGGTAGTCCAAGAATTAAGTAGAGCACAAAAGGCAACAACCATTAAAAATAAAGTTGGTCAATTGAACTACATTAAAATTAGGAAACTTGTCATCACCAAAAGATGCCATTGAGAGAGTGAAGAGGAAAACCACAGATTGACAGGTGTTCACAATACATTATTTGACAAAGCATTAGAATCCAGAATATGTAGTGAGCTCCTATGAATAGAAAAAGACAATCCAATTTTTATTTTTTTATTTATTTAAATAAATTTATTTATTTATTTATTTAGGCTGCGTTGGGTCTTTGTTGCTGCGCACGGGCTTTCTCTGGTTGTGGTGAGCGGAAGCTACTCTTCGTTGCGGTGCGCGGGCTTCTCGTTGCGGTGGCTTCTCTTGTTGCAGAGCACGGGCTCTAGGCATGCGGGCTTCAGTAGTTGCAGCATGTGGGTCAGTAGTTGTGGCTTGCGGGCTCTAGAGCACAGGCTCAGTAGTTGTGGCGCACGGGCTTAGTTGCTCCGTGGCATGTGGGATCTTCCCGGACCAGGGCTCGAAGCCGTGTCCCCTGCATTGGCAGGCGGATTCTTAACCACTGAGCCACCGGGGAAACCCCAATCCAATTTTTAAGTGAGCAAAAGACTTCAACAAGCACTTTGCTAAAGGGAATATCCAAATGGCCAATAAGCACATGAAGGTTATTTCACATCAGTACCACATCAGGAGATGCCAATTAAAATCACAATGAAATACTATCACACACCCACAGGAATGACTAAAATTAATAGACCCATGAGGGAAAGTGTTGACAAAGACGTTGAGCAACTAGTACATTCATACTTCACTGGTGGGAATGTAACTGACTACAACCATTTTGGAAAACTCTTTGACAATCTCTACTCTAGCTGAACTAAGCTTACCCTAGGCCCCAGCAATCCTACTGCTAGGTTTACAGTCAAGGGGAATGAGCTTGCCCACAGAAAGACATGCACAAGAACTTCCATAGCAGCTCAATTCAAAATAGCAAAAACCTGGAAATAACTCAAGTGTCCGTCAATAGTGGAATGGATAGATTATGCAACATTTGTACCATAGAAAAACATACAAAAATAAAAAATAACTGCTACCACACACAGCACGAAAGAGTCTCATAGCCATGAGAGATAAGCAAAGAAAAGCGAACACTAAAGGGTACTTGTTGTATGATTCCATTCATATGAGTTTCAAGAACAGGGAAAACTAATCCATGGTGATAGAAGCCATTGGAGTCATTTCGTCTGTGGTAGCAGTTGGTATTAACAGGGAAGCAGCATTAGAGAACATTACAGAGCTTCTGGGACGTGGAAAATATTTCATCTCCTGATCCAGGAGGTCAAATATGTACGTATCTGTGCGTTATGCAAAAATTCTCTGGGTTATACAATTGAAATCTGTCCTCCTCAGTGTGTAAGTACATATATATATATACACATACATATAAAAATTTTCAAGGAACGAACTCTCTGAGATAAGAATCTATTACACCTCAGTTTATAGAATAATTCTAGTCTAGCTCTAGATAATAGATAAGTGGGAAGAAAAATGAAAAACTTTTCTGGGAAAAATATGGTGGATGCAAGAACTGCAAAAAGTTCATTTTTAACTTAGTTCATGCGACTTGTCTCTGGCAAACTTCCACACAAGCCCCAGAATTTGCAGAGAACTCTTGTAAACTACCCACTGATGGGTACAAAATAAGTCAATAGTGAGACTCCAGCTCAGGGAGAGCAACTTAGTTTCAAAGGAAAATGAGCCTTTGCAGAAAGAAAGTTGTAGGGAAATAAAGGAAATGGTCAAACTTCAACAGAGTTTTTGAATTGGGATGGGGGGGTATGTGGTGGGGGGAGGAGGAAGTCTTCCAGGATCCTCCATCCTAGTATCTGAGCTCCCCACTTTCCACTGCTAGAGCCAAGGCTGAGGTTGGAGGCATTGACCTTGGGCGTTCTGAGGGAGTCAGGGGACGAGTCCCTCATCTTGCAGTGACAGGTGCATTTGAGCTATAGAAAGAAAGGAAGCGCATGGCGAGACGATCAATGTCAAGGTGTTGAATTTTGTGAATCAATGGAAGAAATGAATTATTGCTCTCTGTAACTGAGATGTAGCCAGCATGCCAGTGTATGATCATGGAGTACGTCCCAGTGTGGATGAAGCTCCCCAAGATAGAGAAGGGGAAGAAGATCCAGCCTAGAGCCAAGACAGGGCTCTCCCCTGGCCACCCTTGGCAAAACTCTTCAAAATATTCTGGTGGAGTGGATTGGGGGTTATCATCACCATCACTATCACCGCCACCACCACCACCACCATCATCACCATTACCACCATCAATAGCTAACTGTGCTAAATGTTTTACATACATTTCTCATTTAATCTTCAGTAGTCCTGCACATATGGAGTAGTACTATTATTATCCCTATTTTACATATGAGGAAACTGAGGCTTAGAGAGTGGAAGTAATTTGCTCCAGGTCAACACAGCTAGCTAACACCAGAACGACCTCCTAGTTAGACCTTCCTGATCTGTCACCACACCCCACTTGCAGAAGTTGGTCCAGCCCGGTGGAGGTATGGACTCTTCCTTTAAGGCTGTTTCCAGCCCAGGATCGTGGCTCTGAGACAGAAAGGTGACAGGGTCGGAAGGTGAGGGCAAGATTATGCCTAGTAGTTGAGGCGTCTACAGTCCTGGCCAGTTAGTGGCAGAGCTGTGCTAGAGCTTCTCTGTTGTTGCGTCCTGGGCTTTGATAAAAGGATGAAAGTAAGTGGAGACTTGGCACCGTAAGGATGGATTTCAAACTGATTGCCTGTGCAGTGAGTACAGAGAGGGGGGCCGGGCAAAGGGCACCCGGGGGCATGGGGAAGAAGGTATCCAGGACAGGAAGCGACCCTGTGGGTAGAGGAAACGTTCCAACAGATGCTGCCTCAAGTTAGTTGATTAGACTTCAAACAGCAAACAGGACTGATGAGAAATTTTTGTGCTTATGATAAAAGGAAGAGATGGCACAGAATCAAATACCATAATTCCAGAAAGAGAAAGAAAACCACATTGTTATCTAAGAGAAAGGCTGGGGAAGGTGAGGGAGGACAAGACCATTTCCTCAAAGGCAATGGACCAACTGCACATTCTCAGCCTCCCTAACTCCCTACCTTTAGCCTGAGAAACCACGGAGCCCCTGGCTTGTGGCTCTCCGGAGTAGTCCCCCAACCCTCTCTCCAGACTCCAGATGTGCCAGTGTCCACACTCAGTGACATGGGGAAAATCAAAATATGGATTTATGGTGGTTAACATGACAACCTACATGGTACTTCTAAATACTTGCCAGTCGCCTGCTGTCAATCACTCAGTTCCTAAGTGAAACCAAAGCAGAACTACCTTTGTCTCCCAAGGCATGAACGGAAAGCCAGAGTCCAATACAAAAGGAGTTTAATTTTTTAATATGTGTGTCGTGTAGAAAAATTCATTCTTCACCTATCTTAAGGTGGAGGTAAGTAGAAGTCATGACTGTTACCGATATAATTTTTTTTCATTACGTACAATTCATTAACTTCATAATCTATCAAACTATTGCCATGTGAAGGGTCTCCCCGTAGAACTAGTGACAGTCTGGATTGGAAGTGTGTAGACACTGCAAAGCGTCACATTCCTGCCTTCACCCGGCCCCCTCTTCCCTCCGCATCTAAACCCCGCCCTTTCCCCCTGGCCTAGCTCCATCCCTACCTCCTCGGCGGGACTTCCCCAGGACGGAAATTCAGTCATTGTCTCTGCGGTGAGGCCACTGACCCAGAAATGAAAGATGGGAGAGAAGGTTGGACCGAGGGCACCTGATGGATTTGGGAAAGGGTGTATTTTTCTGTATGAATGTTCTTTTGATGTAAAAAAAAAATTTAACCATGATCATGTTAACTGATAGTCTTAATGTTGCTTTGACTGTAAACGCAAAAGTAGACCAAGGCTCTGCAGTCCCATCAGATTTCTGTTCTGAAAGGCTGTCCGATGATCCAAACCTTTCAAAGTCCTCCTAGAATGTATGGATTCCTAAATGTACTTGCAGACTTCTAGGGGGTCTATGGCCTACAGTTTGAAAAACACTGCCCTGGATCACATGTTAAAAACCCCACTGGGATTGGGGATTACAGTAGAACTCAGTAGTGTTGTAGGTTGACACAGACCACGTGAACAGTGCGTCAGGAGCTGTGCGGGGAGGGGTCTCGGCACACTCCCGGAACCCTGCCCCTCTGAGAGTCAAGCGTCTTCTGTGGTGACACCTCCACCACACAGGCACTTTCTCATGCCTTCCCCTTTCTGAAGGCTGGAAAAAAATCTCCCATCTAATTCCACACAAGGAAGTGGAAACAAGCCAAGGCCACATGGCCACATGGGCCTGATTAGAGCTAAGTTTGTCTCACCTTCAAACTTGAGAGTCTTCCTTGTGGTAGCAGAAGCAATTTGATCTCCTCCAGGTATTGCATTTCTCAGTGTCAGGCCTCTCAGGGGAAAACCAACCAAAGGAAAAAGCGCTCCTTCCCGCAATGACGCTGGGTTTCCACTTCCAGGGTTAGTACATTGAGTGTCCGCCGGGGAGCGTGGAAGGGAAGGCCTGGTAGAGATGAGAGCTCACCCCCTTCCCCCACCGGGCCGCTGGATGCTTCAGGAATCCACTGTCTGGTCAGCCCGCACACTTCATTGTTGGGGAGGGGAGAAAAGTGCTGTCCTGAGAGACATGTTTGCTGGTCAACACAATGCGGGCTCCATAAGAGCCTCAGTCAAGACCCTGCAACCATGGCTGCCGATTCATTTAGCGTCAATACAAACATCTTCACTCTTCTGTGTGACTGCACGTGCACACACACACACACAAATGCACGCGCACACACACATACACACAGGCTAAGTTACACTTCATAAGATGAGATAAGGCACCCTCATTTCAAGGCCTTTTTGTCAATGACCTGGATGATTGGGGTATGTGAGAGAATCACTACAGTGAACTAAATGGTGTTTGGGGTGCTATCAAGGAAGTCTTTGATCCTCTGTGATGTTGTTAGGAAGACTGTGGTAGGCTTTCCATGAATGGTGTTCCAGGCACGCAGTATGCTTGATGAGAACACAGCAACTCCTTGGGACGTCCTGGTTCTCAACATAAACGTCCAAACACACCACGAGGATGCACGTGGCAGTGGTGCCTGGGGTAACAGTGTCAGAGCAGGGAGAAGACAACACCACAAGGAAACCAGCTTCTTGGCAAGAAGGGAGCAGTTCCAAGCAGGTGTCTTCAGATAATGTTCCAGGCCCATTTGGGGGAGAAAAGAAAGGAAAGAAAGAAGCAGATGCATCCCCGCCTTGGAAAATCAGGAAGTAGTAATCTCTGGTTCAAGGTAAAAAGGTGGCAGGACAGAAGCCATGGAGGGAGACGGTTCTGGGAGAGTAGCTTGGCCAGCCTGCTGCCATTGCAGAGAAAGCCTGCGGGCAACTGGTTCCGTCACTATTTTAAATTCTGATGATGGGAAGCCGAGAAAAAGGCCACAGTTAGGGGACTGGGTACGGGAGTAGAGAATCCGAGCTCAAAAGAGGAAGATTGGTATTTCTACTCTTTATATGCCCCCAAATTGAATGTAAATTAGGTGACCCAAGTGGTCTACATGCTAAGAAATAGCCTTAGGCTCTATAGTTTTGATTTTTTAAATAGATTTTCAGTCTATAGTAAGTGCCTTAAGAGAGATTGTAAATTTAAGAACAACAAATTGTAGAATAAGTGGTCACATAATAGTGTTTTCAGTGTTTATTTTTCTCATCATAAAATGAATACACAGGAAACCGGGTAATCAGAACAATTTTAAATACATGGCCAGTCCCTTAGCTTCCTCATGTCCTGCTGCCTGGCCGACCTGGCTGTGCCCTGCAGGGTGGCCCAGGGTCTCCAGCATCTGCTGTGCTGATCTCACAGGCCCCAAACCGAGGGGTCTGGTGCTTGTGGCGGGTGAGAGCACCTTGTCTCTCCATCAAAGCTGAGTCAGAGCTCTGCCTAGGCCTGCCTCTCCCCACTGCAGCGGCCCGACTGCAGCCGAGGACTGTGGCTCCTCTGAGCTGTGTGAAGAAAGGCTTCATTGTAGAAGGTTTGATCCCAAATTCCAATTAGGCAACTGCCCCCTTTTTCCTCACTCTCTTGCATTCTTCTGTCTCTCCCTCATGCATGTCTAAAT
This sequence comes from Delphinapterus leucas, assembly GCF_059928025.1. Taxonomy (NCBI): domain Eukaryota; kingdom Metazoa; phylum Chordata; class Mammalia; order Artiodactyla; family Monodontidae; genus Delphinapterus; species Delphinapterus leucas. The sequence goes on from NC_143133.1 coordinate 105,217,982, forward strand.
CACGTTAACCTGCTATGTTGAATGAAAGGGCTTTCTCATCTCTCATTCTCATAGGGTGCCTCTAAATGAGAGGTTACCTGGGGCAGCCTGGTAAAGTGGTTGGAGCACAGGCAGTGAAGTCATGAAGATCAGAGTTTAAACCGAACTTTGCTGTGTAAATTTGGGCAAATCCCTTAACCTCTCTGAGCTTTTGTTTCCTAACCATTGACTCAGGGCTAATCATTGTGAGCTAATGTGTGTTCAGAGCTTTGTACCTTGTGGGCACTTAATGGGCTTCAATGATTGGTAGCTATTAAAGCAAAATAGAAAACAACAGGGCTACCCTGGTGGCGCAGTGGTTGAGAATCCGCCTGCCAATGCAGGGGACACGGGTTCGAGCCCTGGTCCAAGAAGATCCCACATGCCGCAGAGCAACTAAGCCCGTGCGCCACAACTACTGAGCCCACGTGCCACAACTACTGAAGCCCGCGCACCTAGAGCCCGTGCTCCGCAACCAGAGAAGCCACCGCAATGAGAAGCCCACGCACCACAACAAAGAGTAGCCCCCGCTCGCCGCCACTAGAGAAAGCCCGCGTGCGGCAACGAAGACTCAATGCAGCCAAAAATAAAATTAATTAATTAATTATTTTTTAAAAATTAGAAAACAACAGATGGCTCCTTGGTATCCCTGAACTGTTCAGCTTTGAGCGTAGGTGGTATTTCTCAGCTTTGGCTATATGTTAGAATCATCTGGAGAGCTTTGAAAAATCCTGATGTCCAGACCTCACCCCAGCCCCATTACATCAGAATCTCTGGGGGTGAGACTCAGGTATTGCCCAGGTAATTCCAGTGTTTGGGCAAAGGGGAGGAAGCCCCGGAAACAGAGATGCGCGATAATCCCACCTAGGGCACCTTCTCAGTTTGCTGCAGTACACATACTCAGAGAAAAGCCCCCTCACCTCAGGAAATCCCCTGGAGGCTAATGACAGAGGCGCATCATACCGCCCAGAGCCTAGATGCCCAAATGCCAGGCAGCTGGGGACCAACGAGAGCATTTCCGCTGCAAAGGGGCCCCAGCCCTTCCTGGGGGCCGCGCGGCCTCTGCAATCCTCCCTGACTCTCCTGGCAAATGGAAGTGGCTGCTTCCCTCTGCCTGGCAGGGAACCAGGCTCTGGTCTGCTCTTCTGTTGAGGCCCCAGCTGTCTGTCTGGCAAGGAGCAAGCGGGCCCTGCCCCACTCGCCTTGGGACACCTCACTGCGCCGATGTTTCTATTTTCAGACCATCACGCCGCATTCATAAATAACCTGTGGGAGACACTGAGTAGGTCCCAGTACTGTTTACCTTTCCACTCAGGAAACAGGGAGTTCAACAGACCGATATCCGCTATCCCCAAAGGCTAATTGTACAGATGACACATATTACAAAAGAAAAAAGAAAGAACAAAACAGGCTGCACTCGGTCCAACAGGGAGCCCCGGGTCGGGGGCGGGGGGGGGCAGATTTTCCAGAGGCCACCAGTACCCTGCCCTCTCCTGCTTTTCTGATGGCGGGGATTTTGCTCCAGCCCATGAATCCACAGGGAATTTCAAGGCACGGGACTCTGGGGGCCTTCCTCCAGTTCCTGTGGCAGACAACAGGGTGTGGAGGTGAGTAAGATGAGCAGAAAAAGAAAACAGGGCCTACAAAGTATAAAGCTGAGCACTTTGGCCTTTAGAATGAATCTATGAAGGAAAAGTGGAAAACAAACTAAGGGGAAAGAAGGTGGAACAGAAAAGTTAAAATACAAGAAAGAAAGCTGAAAAAAACGTTTTTTGTCACTGAGTATTAGGACAATGGGTAAATTTTTTTCACTTAAACAAATTATTTAATGAACATAGGTTTCTTTACAACAAAATAAACGTTCTTAACTTAAAAAAAGCATGATGACTTCACGTTGGATTACAAATCGGTACAACCACTTTGGAAGAGTATGCCTGCCCACACAGTTCAATTCAGCAATTTCAAATTTTGGTGTAACTCAAGACACAGATGTTCACCAAACACACAGATAAGAATGTCTGTAAAGACGCAGTTCATTACGGCCACAGCCCAGAAACACCCCAAATGTCTGTTAGCAGGAGAACTGATAAACTGCGGTATGCAAAGGACCAAACAGCAGTGACAGTGCGTACTACAGCTACATGTGTGGGCAAAGACGGAGCTCACAAGCATATCGAAAACAACACGAACAGCAAAGCAGTTACAGAAAAAGACAGTCTTATATCATTTTTACAAACACTCCTCCTCCAAAAAGAAAAATATTGTTTAGTGATAATCATACGTGATAAAGCTACCTGAATATCACACAATTCATGATAGTGGTTATTGCCTCTGGGAGGAGGGAGAAGGGGAGGTTTACATCTGGAATATTCTATTTCTTAAACTGATACTATGTTTATTTTATTACCCTTCTTTAACCCATGCATATGCATTAAATGCCCTCTTTCTATATGTGATGTATTTTATAACAAAGAATCTAAGGGCGTAAGATGATGAAGTAGCAAGGAAGACAAGGAAGGAAAAGAGAGGAAGGAATGAATGTGATAAGGGAAAGGATGAAAAGAAAGCCATTCTGGTGAAAAAGCAGGAATCAAACTTTGTCTGAGCTGCAAAAACATATCGAGTAGTTGTAGTCTGAATGCCGTTGCATAAGAAGATGGTGTTCCCTGGGATTCATCCTCCACGACTGCCCTTCCCTAGCTAGATACTCTCCCTGACTGATTTAAGCACCCTCCTGGTTTGGCAACCACTGCTTTGCTAATAATGACCAAAGTTTTACCTCTACATAAGTCATTTTCACTGAGACTTAGACGCCTGCTATAGAATGAATGTCTGTGTGCCCCCCCAAATTCGTATGTTGACACCTAATCCCCAGTATTATGCTATTTGGAGGTGGGGCCTTTGGGACATGATTATGTCATGAGGGTGGAGCCTTTATGAATGGGGTTTGCACCCTTATAAAAGAGATCCCAGAGAGCTCCCTCACCCCTTCCTGCATGTGAGGACACAGCAAGAAGACAGCCACCTATGCACCAGGAAGTGGGCCCTCACCAGACTGAACCTGCCAGCACCTTGACCTTGGACATCTCTGGTCTCACAGTCCAAACAGACTAAGACAGCTCCTATAGCTAACTGCCTATTGGATATCTCTACTTGGCCATTCACACACCTGAACTCCCAGACCTGGGAGTGAGCATTATATTCCCCCCTACACTGCTCTTTCTTCTGTGACCCCTTCCCATCCAAAAGGCAAGACCACGCACCCAGTGGTTAGAATCCTAGGAGGTATCCTCTTCTCCTTCCTCAAGCTTTTGCTCCATATGGTATAAAACCATGAACTTTTTCTATGCTCCTTTATATCTCTCAAGTATTTTGTATATTTTTTCCCATCCCCACTGTCACTACCAGAGCTCAAGCCGCTCTAACAGCTTCTTAACTGGTCTCTCAGCCTTTGAGCTGGGTGTCCTCACCTTCTCCCTCCACTGGCCATCAGGCTGGAACAGAAATCTGACAATGTGACTCACTTACTTAAAACCTAAATATCCACTTACTGTCTGTAGGATCAAGTTCAAGCTCTTAGCATCGCATGCAAAGCCTGCCAAAATCTAACCCATTTGGGCCTTTCCAAACTCATCTTTACTCCTTTTGACTCAAATTTTACTCTTCTAACTCAGGGAACCCCTTGCAGTTCAACACACACACACACACACACACACACACACATGCGCGCACACACCTTCTTTTCTTATACTATTTCCTCTGTCTCTAATGCCGGCCTTCCAAATATTGGCCCAGGTTACCAGCTATTCCGTTTTTTCCAAAGGGAAAACAGAAATCTGGGTTTTCATGAGAAATACATCCGTTTTTACATGAAATTTCCCAAATGTTTCAACATTGACTTAAATTTTTGCAAACATTGTAGAGAGTCTAACAAAAACCCTCTGGATTCCAAATTTGGACTCTGAGCACCATTTTGCAAATTTGGCCAAGGTGTTCCCCACTATGTTATCCAGATTTGCTTTTTAATAGTTCACCTAATCATCATATATTCTTATTTCTCAAGGAGTATAGCTCAGGGCTCTCCATACAGATTTACCAATAGATTGCTCAAAATAGCAGAAGTCAGATCTAAAAACACTTTTAGCAGAAAATTGATATATTTTTGGAGCCTAATAGTTTAATATTTAGAAATGTACTGAACACAGTGGTATATATTGAGTTATCTGTGATAAAATATTAAGGAATGTTTTCAGACCATGAAAGTTTAAGTTATTGTACATAAAAGAAGAAATAATGACTTAGCTCAAGTATTTTTTACCTTTCACCCACCCCTGGTGTTTTGGGGAAATCGAGTCCCATGTCTCTCTTGTTTCCCATAACCCCTTGGACCAGCTCTCCCACTACATCTACCATATTGTTCTATATTTATCTGTTGAAGTGTTTGTCTCCCTCAGAAGACTATAAACTCTTGGCAGAGACAAATAAAAACCTACAGTATAAGGTTGTTAGGAAATTAAACGATGTAATATAGTAAAGAATCTAGAATAGGGTCTGACATACATACAGTAAGACATGTACAGGGCTTATTTAAAAAAATTATTTTTGGTAGGCTATTTTATAATAGCTAGCTGTTGAATTAGTGAAAAAAATGAATGAAGTCAACTTGAGCTAAAACTCTAGTTGCTATGATACATATATACCTCCTGGTAAGGGCCACAAATCATAGTGAAATCCTCTATTCATATATTCAGGGATTCCCAGACATGAATCAAATCTTATCACAACAAACCTGAGGACTGCGTAATTGCTGTTGTAAGTAGGCCACCAGCTGGGGCTGGGAAATGCTTTATTTTATAGAGTTTTTATTGTTATTGTTATTATACTTGCAAGTGCTATAATTGAATTTAACTTAGATCTCTTCTAAAGCATTCGTATACTCACAAAACCCATGAGAACTTAAAGAAAATATAGAGGGCAGAAATCTCGTGTCCATGTTTTTCTATCAAAAAAGCTACAATGCATGTAGCAATTTCCAAGATGCTTTAAGGGACTGGATCCTTTGGTTTCTGACTGGCATGACACCAAGAAGACAATTTCTGCTTTTAAAAACTGTCCTTCTGAATTATTTCTGACTCTATAACACATCAGCCTACTCCCGGTGCCTGAAGTGAGGACCTAAGGCAAGAGAGAGGAGAGGCATGTTCAAACATGATTTTGATCCCAGAAGTCCTTTTGCTTGACAAATTAAATTACGTTAACAAAAATAATTTAGAAAATTCAGAAACGGCAACATCATGCACAAGTGAAGTTTCCCCTGTATGGAATCCCAGGATGTTTTCCATAGAATTCTAGAACAGCCTGGAAGGACAAGCTCCTACGTAACTGTTTAACAATGGCTCAACATCTAGCCGGCTAAGTGTGATTCATTAATTCAACAACTAACTGAGCACTAATTCTGTACGACTTAGGGTGCAGGGGTAGAGACGGCAGGTGACTAAAGCACAGCCCTTCCTAGGTGGAGTTCTCTGAGGGAGAAATTGGCAGGGAACAGCCCCTTACAATGCACTGCACTGTCCCTCAGGGACAAACTGGAGGGTACAAAGTGGTAACTATTGTCTATAGTTGTAAGTAAAAACCTATCAGGGCCTTCCTAAGCGTTTCACAGCTAATCTCTTCTCAGACTTTCCCAGAGAGTTTTGGAATAAGATGCAAACTTTTCCCTAAAACACAGAACCAAACAAGAAACCACACCTAATCGCCTCTTACTGAGATGTCTTCCCAGATTTGAGTTGGTGACCATTTACTGCTTCAAAGAAAATAGATTTAAAAGCCTGCCATGGTTTCCTGTATTCGATCGAGTGTCTGGTCTTGTTTTTATCCTTGCTTAGTTATTTGCTATAATAATAACTTGTGGCAGTGAGCTCTCCTGGGTTACCATTCACTGGGAAAGGGAAAGGGCTGTTTCATTGGTTTAGATTCATGGGGGAACCATTATGCTCCTGTTGAGAGAAAAGCTAAGTATAAGCTGTTAACAGGCTCTAAAAGGGGCCATTCATTGCTCTGCTGGGGTTGTAGATGGGGAAGAGGGTCAGGAGCTCTGGCACCTGGTTCCCGTTCTTCTTCCCTGTACAAGCCATTTCAATCACTCAACATCTTCATCTCTAAAAAGAGAATAAAACGTCTTTTAAAAAGTGCTTGAGGGCTCCCCTAGTGGTGCAGTGGTTGAGAGTCCGCCTGCCGATGCAGGGGATATGGGTTCATGCTCCGGTCCCGGAAGATCCCACATGCCGCGGAGTGGCTGGGCCCGTGAGCCATGGCCATTGGGCCTGCGCGTCCGGAGCCTGTGCTCCACAACGGGAGAGGCCACAACAGTGAGAGGCCTGCGTACCGCAAAAAAAAAAAAAAAAAAAAAAAAGTGCTTGAAACATCACCTATTAGGCTGGTGTACCACAGAGGAGCCCTTCCTCTTTGAGGACACACAATAGCATCACGGCACACAGGTGGACATGGGGCTACCTTGGGGAAACACCAGAGGCAAGGACTGTATGTTCTATAATATATGTATTTGCTATCTGACTTCTCCTGGGGAAGACTTCTTCTGCCTCTAATCATTTTGTCTGCCCAGTCTCTGAGCAAGTCTTTTGAACTAAGGGTTTCAATATTCCATCATCAAATTGATACATTTATTCAACACTCATATCAAGTCTCAGACTAAGAACGCTAGGGCAATGGTTCTCAAAGTGTGGGGCAGGAACCCCTGTGGTTCCAGACACCTTTCAAGGCTCCAGAAGGCCAAAATTCAAGCATGGATTCCTTCAAAGTACAAGATGGATAAATGGATTTTATGTAATGGAGAATGAAAAGTTTATTGACATAGTTTCAGATTCCACTAATTTTTAAAACACTTGTCAAGTTTTTGTATAGTATCAAAAAAAAAGTATCAACAATTACTTGAAAAGGCTATTAAAATATTCTTCTCTTTTGTAACTTCATATCAAAGTGGGGCTGGCTTGTCTACAAATACCTTAAAACAACGTACTGCAAGTGATAGAATGCAGAAACATGTATGAGAATCTAGTTGTCTTCTATTAAGCTAAACTTTACAGAGATCTGAAAAATGCAAAACCATGCCACTTTCTTTGTTTTGAAAAATATACTTATTTCTCATAAAATACTCTATTTGTATTAATATATATTGGGTATGTTGTTATTTTCAATGTATTAAGTAAATATCTTAAAATGTCTCTATTTTCGTTTTTAATATGGTAAGTATCAATAGATATAACCAACATAAGCAAGCTCTTTGTTATCTTTAGTAATTTTTAAATTAAGCTTTTTATATTGAGATTCATATACAGTGGTAAGAAGTAATACCAGAGCTATCAGGTACATTTTACTCAGTATCCTGCAAAACTCTAGTACAACCAGGATGTTCAGAATGTTGACATTAATACAGTTAAGTTACAAAACATTTCGTTCACCACTAGAATGTGCCCTTTCATAGCCACAACTGCTTTCCTCCCATTTCCATTCCTTCCTTAGCCACTGGCAACCACTAGTCTCTTTTCTATTTCTGTAATTTTATTATTGCAAGAATGTTATATAAATGGAATCATATAATATGTAACCTTTTGGAATTGGATTTTTTTCACTCAATATCGTTCTCTGGAGATTAATCCAGGTTTTTGCATGTATTAATAGTTCATTCTTTTTTTTATTGCTATACCATAGTTTGTTCAGTCATTCATTCATCGAAGGACACCTGCATTGCTTTCAGTTTGGGGTTATTACAAATAAATCTGCCATACACATTGTTGTACAGGTTTTTGTGTGAACATAAGTCTTTGTTTCTCTGGGATAAATGCACAGGAGTGCTCGGTTATATGGTAGCTGTAATGTTTAGTTTTTTAAAAAACTGCCAAATTGTTTTCCAGGGTGGCAGTACCAATTTACACTCTCACCAGCCAGGTATGAGTGATCCAGTTTCTCTGACTTGTATCCCCACCAGCATTTGTTGTTGTTATATTTTTTATTTAGGCATTCTGATGTGTTTGTGGTTTAGGTTTGCATTTCCCTAGTGGTTAATGATGTTGAACATTTGTTTTTGTTTGTTTGTTTTTGAGGTGCTTGTTGGCTATCTTTGTATTTTTTTTTGGTGAAATGTCTCTTCATATCTTTTTGCCATGTGCTAATTGGATTATCTGCTCTTTTACTGTTGAGTTTTGAGAGTTCTTTATGGATTCTAGATAATAGTCCTTTGTTGGATATGTGGTTTGCAAGTATTTTCTCCCAGTCTGCAGCTGGTCTTTTTAAACTCTTAATGCAGTCTTTCTCAGAGCAATCTATATGCCATTTATTTCCTTTTGTTTCCTTGTCACACTAGCTAGAATGTCCAGCACCACGCTTAATGAGCGTGGTAAGAGTACACAATCTTGCCTTGTTCCAGATCTTAGAAGGAAAGCATTCAGTCTTTTACCACTAAGTATGGTGTTGGCTATAGGGTTTGGTTTTGGGGGTTTTTTTTATAGATGCTGTTTACAAGTTGAGGAAGTCCCCTTCTATTCCTATTTTTTCAAGAGCTGTTATCATGAATGAGTGTTGAATTTTGTCAAATGCTTTTGCTGCATTAATTGATATGATCATGTACTGCTTCTTTAGCCTGTTAATATGAAGGATTACATTCACCGATTTTCAAGTATCGAGCCAGCCTTGCATCCCTGGAATAAACCTCACTTGGTCATGGTGAACAATTCTTTTTACATATTGTTAAATTCTATTTGATAATATTTTTTAAAGAACTCTAGCATCTGCATTCATGAGGGACATTGGTCTGAATTTTTTTATACCCTCTTTGTCTGGTTTTTGTATCAGGGTAATACTAGTTTTATGGAATGAATTTTGAGGTGTTCTCTCTCTGCTATTTTTTGGAAGAGATTGTATAGAATTGGTATTAATTCTTTTTTAAATGCACGGTGGAATTCTCCAGCAAAATAATCTAAGCCTAGAGATTTTTTGCAAGTTTTAAAATTACAAATTCAATTTCCTTAATAGTTGTAGTACTATTTAAATGATTTATTTCATACTGAGTGAGTTATGGTAGTTCGTGGTTTTCAAAGAAGTGGTTCATTTCATCACAGCTGTCAAAGTTATGTATGTACAGCTGTTTATGATATTCCCTTATTTTCCTTTTGATGTCTGCAGAGTCTGTAGTGATATACTCTCTTTCATTCCTGATGTTGGTAATCTGTGTCTTCTCTCTTTTTGTCTTGCTAGAGGTTTATTAATTTTATGATCTTCTCAAAGAACCAACTCTTTTTTTTTCCATTGATTTTCTTTATTTGGAAACACATGTTTCTCTTTCAATTTTATTATTTTTGCTCTTACTCTATCATTTTCTTTCTTTTGCTTGCTTTGTGTTTATTTAAGTTCTTGAAGTGGGAGCTTAAATTATTGCTTTGAGACATTTCCTCTTTTCTAATGTATGCATTTAGTGCTACAGATTTCCTTCTCAGCACTGCTTTATGTATATCCCACAAATTTTGACATGTTATGTTTTCATTTTCATTCATTTCCTTGTGTTTTAAACAATTTCTCTTATGACTACTTCTTTGACCCATGAATTATTTAGAAATGTGTTGTTTAGTTTCCAAGTGTTTGGAGATTTTCATATTATCTTTCTGTTATTGATTTCTAGTTGGTTTCCACTGTGGTCAGAGAATACACTTTATATGATTTAAATTCCTTTAAATTCTTTTTTTAATGGCCCAGTGTATGTTTCATCTTGGTCTATGTTCCATGGGTTCTTGAAAAGCATGTGTATTCTGCTGTTGTTTGGTGAAGTGTTCTATAAATGTTGATCAAATCCAGCGGATTGATGGCATCGTTGAGTTCTTCTATATCCTTGTTGATTTGGGGTCCAGTTGGTCTATCAATTGTTAAGAAAGTGATGTTGAAGTCTACAACTGTAATTGCAGTTTTGTCTATTTCTCTTTTCAGTTATATCAATTTTTGCTTCACATATTTTGCAGCTCTGGTGGTTGGTACATACACATTTAGGATTGCTATGTCTTCTTGGTGGATTGATCCTTTTATTGTTATATAATGTTGATCTCTTTCTTTACTGATTCTGTTTGCTCTGAGGTCTACTTTACCTGATATTAATATCTTGTTATGTTTCTTTTTTTGTTGTTAATGTTTTCATGATCTATATTTTATCATCCTGCCTATTTTGTTATAGTTGAAGTGAGTTTCTTGCAGACCAGCATATGGTTAAGTCACATTTTCTTAAACCACTCTAACAACTTCTGTCTTTTAAATGTTGTGTTTAGGCCATTGTGAGCTTATTAAATCTGTCATTTTGTTTGTTTTCTGTTTGTTCTCTCTGTTTTTCATTTCTTTTCCCTGCCTTCCTGTGTGTTACTTGAATGCCTTCTAGAATTTTATTTCTATTTATCTCTAGTGTTTTTTTTTATTGTATCTCTTTCTGTAGCATTTTTACTGGCTGCACTAGGTATTACATTATATATACAAAACTTATCACAGATTCCTGTGTTATCATTTTACTTCATTTGAACGAAGTACAAGTATAAAAATCTTATATCTCTTAGTATCCGTTCACTCTCCCCTGTCTTGAAAATAATTATCATAAGTATTTTCTCTGAATATATAGAACAACATTGTATGTGTTCTGATTTTGCTTCAATCATTAAACATTATTTAGAAAGCTTAATGGGAGAAGGAACGCTTATGATATTTACCCATATTTTTGTTTACTGTGTTTTTTCTTCCTTCTTGCTGTTCCAAGGTTCTTGATTTTATCAACTTCTTTTTAACAAATTTATTTATTTTGTTATTTTATTTATTTATTGTTTCTGGATGTGTTGGGTCTTTGTTGCTGCGTGCGGGCTTTTCTCTGGTTGCGGCAAGTGGGGGCTACTCTTCATTGTGGTTCGTGGGCTTCTCATTGCGGTGGCTTCTCTTGTAGCGGAGCATGGGCTCTAGGTGCACAAGCTTCAGTAGTTGTGGCACATGGGCTCAGTAGTTGTGGCTCGTGAGCTCTAGAGTACAGGCTCAGTAGTTATGGCTCACGGGCTTAGCTGCTCTGTGACATGCAGGATCTTCCCAGACCAGGGATTGAACCCGTGTCCCCTGCACTGGCAGGTGGATTCTCAATTACTGCACCAGCAGGGAAGCCCCTATCATTAACTTTTGTTTAGAGAAATTTTGTTAGCCACTGTTCTAGGATAGATTGGTTGATGACAAATTCTCTTGGTTATCCTTTATCTGACAATGTCTTTATTTCCCCTTCATTCCTGAAAGATATTTTTGCTGGGTATAGAACTCTGCGATGACAGTTCTTTTCTGTCAAAAATATTGTGCCACTTCCTTCTGGCCTCCATGATTTCTGATGAGAAATTTGCTATCATTCAAATTGTTTTTCCTCTATAGGTAAGATGTTGTTTTCCTCTGGCCGATTATAAGTTTTTCTTAAAATTTTCTTTAAAGATTTTTCTTTAGTTTTCAGAAGTGTAATTATGATGTGTCTTTGACTTATTTGGGTTGATCATGTTTGGAGTTTGCTCAGCTTCTTAAATCTATACATTTATGCATCTTACCAAATTTGGGAAGTTTTCAGCTATTACCTTTATTTTATATTGTTTAGTTAAAATTTTTTTTTAATTTTTTAATTTTGTTTGTTGAAATTTTGAATTTTATTTTATTTATTTTTTTATACAGTAGGCTCTTATTAGTCATTCACTTTATACACATCAGTGTATACATGTCAATCCCAATCTCCCAATTCATCACACACTCACTCCCACCCCCCTCTGCTTTCCCTCCTTGGTGTCCATATGTTTGTCCTCTACATCTGTGTCTCAGTTTCTGCCCTGCAAACCAGTTCATCTCTATTATTTTTCAATTTCTTTTTCTGCCTCACTCTCTCCTCTCCTTCCATAACTCCATTACATGAATGTCAAATCTTTTGTTATAGTCTCATAGGTCCCTGAGCATCTGTTCATTTTTTTCAGTCTATTTTCTCTCTTTTGTTCATATCGGGTAATTTCTACTTTTCTATACTCCAGTTCATTGGTTCTTTCCTCTGTCCCCTCCATTCTTTTGTTGAGCCCATTTACTGAGCTTTTTATTTCTGTCATTATATTTTTTAGTTCTAAAATTTCTGTTTGATTCTTCTTTATATCTTCTATGCCAAGGCTTTTTTTTTTTTTCATTTTTTTAAGCATAATCGTAATGTTTGTCAAAGCATTTTCATCATGGCTGCTTTAAAATCTTTGTCAGATAATTCTACCAACTTGTTGTCTTGGTGTTGGCATCTATTGACTGTTTTTTTTTTTAATTCATTTTGACATCATCTTCGTTCTTAGTATAACAAGTGACTTTTTTTATTGAACCTGGACTTTTTTTTATTATGTTATGATACTCTGGATCTTATTTAAACTGGCTTTCTCTGATACAACTCTGGCATGGAAGAAGAGGGTGCACTGCCTCATTACTGCCAAGTAGAAGCCCAGGTTCCCCACTCAGCCCCCAATGGCAGCCAAGGTGGGGATCCTCATTAATGCTGGACAGGAATGGGAGTTCCAGCTCCCCTTGTGGTCTCTTCTGAGGTGGCCTGATTACCTCTGGGAGATGGTGAAAGTCCTGACTCTCCACTAAGCTTCCTCTGACATCACCCCATGAGGAAGGAGGGGATGCTGCCACATTAATGCCAGGTGGGGGTAGATACTCAGGTGCCCAACATGGTCTCCACTGACACCGTGTGTGCGTGTGTGTGTGTGAGTTCATCATAGCCTGGCAGGGATGAAAGTTCCAGTTTCCTACTTGGCCTTCTCTGACACCATCTTGGCGGAAGTGCTGGGGTACCTCATTACAGTCTTGTGGGGTAGAAGTCAAGGCTCCCCACTCGGCCTTTGTTAGCGTGGGCTGTGGGTGGGGCTATAGTTTCTGGCCTGCGTACAGTGGTTATTGTCTAAAAGCTTTCTGGGAATAAAGACGCAGACCTACTAGAGAACGGACTTGAGGCTATGGGGAGGGGGAGGGGTCAGCTGGGACAAAGCGAAAGACGGGCACGGACATACACACACTACCAGACGTAAGGTAGATAGCTAGTGGGAGGCAGCCGCATAGCACAGGGAGATCAGCTCGGTGCTCTGTGACCGCCTGGAGGGGTGGGATAGGGAGGGTGGGAGGGAGGGAGACGCAAGAGGGAAGAGATATGGGAACATATGTATATGTATAACTGATCCACTTTGTTATAAAGCAGAAACTAGCACACCATTGTAAAGCAATTATACTCCAATAAAGGTGTTAAAAATAAATAAATAAATAAATAATAAAAGCTTTCTGTCTTGCTAAGCTGACCCTTTCCTGGTCCTTTATCTAGATAGAGGAGACTTTTGTTAGAGTTTTTCTTGTCTCTATCCACAGATGCTTTCCAGGCTGCTGGCTTCTTTAGCTCCAAGTCTGGGATATACGAGGCAAAAAGTAAATCCAGAGTTTTCTGATGTTTGTTTTATATGTAATGTCTAGGGCTTGTAGTTGTAGGTAGTGGGAGGAATATGGAAAAGTTTGTCTAACCCATCTTCCAAAACAGAACTCTCCTCAATAATTTGTTAAGCATGTGAAGGACCCTGAGGATACAAAACGTGTAAGTCATAGATCCATGCTCTCAGGTTTATAATCTTTCTGTGAATGTGCCACATTACAAGTGTTTAACATTTAGCTCTTTATGTTAAACTGTATATTTTTAAATAAAATAAGCTATCACCAGCTATAAATGGCAAAAAAAAAAAAAAATCCCCTTTTGGTTATCTTATTGTTGCAAAGGCTCACTTTTCAGCTCCCTGTGCCAGCACAGTGCACCGTGCCACACAACGCTGTAACCACCGAGATAGCACCAATTTGTATTTGCATAGCCTATGACAGCTTACAAAGTGCTCTCATATACATGATGACATTTGATCCTTGCAACAGCCATATAAGGTGGTCAGAACTGACAGGTAGCTGCACACATGAGTACAGTTGTAATGGCTGCTAAAATAATAAAATACTTCTGTAAAAGCTGCTGTCTTGAGCTCCCACGTACCCTCCTATCACCTGTCCCCCACCTGCTAATGATCCTGCAGCTGAAAGGTTAATGCTGGGCCAAGAAGGGACTTGCTGCTGTCAGATCTCACTGGACAGTGCCCCAGACACTCCTGTTTGTCAAATGCTTTGACTATAGGTTCCAAGAACAAGTGACCTGCTCATGATCTCCAATCAGGGATTGCAGGATCTTTCCTGAGCCAATAAGTAGACAGAGGAGTGGCCTCCACACACACCTTGCTTCTTTCTCCTGCCTCTCTCTGTGCCTTGGCACCCAAATGATTGAGAGCACCCACCCACAAAGCCTTTTGCAGGAACTTCAGTCCCCCGTCCATCTCCCCCTCCAAGCTTCCCTGCAACACACCTGCCCGAGCCCCTCACACCCACCAGCTTTTATTTTCAGTGGGAAGCGGGCTCTATAATACCTCATGCATGTACGTTTTATATTTCTCCCCAAAGACCACAGGCTCCATGTCTTATAATCCCACATCATCTGGAACAACATGTTATGCACATAATGGGTTCTTTAAAGCCCATCAAAAATATTGGCCGCTGGCAGGTCACCAGAGACTGAGCACAAGCCTTGTAGACAGGAAGATGCAGTCACACAACTGTCCCTGCTCTCTCCTTCCTCGTGCTGGTTTTCCACCCCGAGTTTCACACACACGTACACACCCACGAAACAAGATGTGTATGACTCCAAATGTGTTACTCTTGTGCCCTCCAACATTGAAGGAAAAGCTTTCACTTGACACTTACATGATTGGTGTGTGCTCACTTCTCACACAGTTTCTTAGGGTCGATGGGTATATTTAACCACAACAAAACGACATAAACTTTGATGACTTAATGGGAAAGTGGGACTAAGTGGAACACTTGGACTCTGACCAGCTGAGAATCCCTAGGTTGGCAGGTTGTTGGGAGGATACCCAGGCCAGCTGCACAGTCCAGGGCTCTGGCTGTGCTTCCATGTATCCCTCAAGTGGCCCTCTGGGACAACAGGATCATCTTCAGAAAACACTGCATGAAGTCTTCTCGGTCTATGGTGATGACCCTGGTATTGACAAGATGGTTCCTGATTTCTGAGACCTGACGGGCTGGGAGCAGCGGCCGCAGCTGGGCAGCTCTGTGAAGGGAAGGGTGGGGTGAAGGGGTCCTCGTGGCCTGCGGTGACCGAGGGCCTGGCTGGAATGCTTGGACAGCCCCCCAGCTCCCTCCTCCCCAGCCTCCCACTCTGCCCCAGGGGCGGCTCTTTTAAGGGGTGTTGAGGTAAAACCTGTTCCCACCATACGTAGAATTCAGAAATTTCCTGTGAGTGGCCTGTAGTTTGCTTCTCTCTTGAGAAAGACACCGTGAGGAGGTGGGGAGGAAAGTGGGAGGGTGAAAAAGGACAAGGAAGGAGAAAGGGGCAAAGGAGACTGTGAGAAAAGGAAGGGAAAGAGGAGCCAGGCTGCCTGCCAGCACTGCTGGGGTCACACCAGTCAGACAGACAGACAGACAGTCAGCAGGGCAGCCCTGGGCCCTGAGGAGGTGCCCACCATGCAGGCAGGATGCTTCATGGGCCCACAAGTAAACGGCCTGGAGCATAAAACTTGCCATCCCTTTGTAGCCGTCAGACTGGAAACATTGAGGCGACCGAAGGACACACGTGTCTGTGGTGGGTGAGGCAGCAAGTGTGGCTGACGGACCAGGGGGCTGAGCTGTGGGGCGGAGAGGGGCGCCTGTGGCCCCGAGCCCCCCACCATGGACCTGCCCATAGCTACAGCTGTGCTTCCTCTCTCTCTGCCTCTCTCTCATAAGCACACACAGACACAGACAGAAACACACAAAGGGACATACAAACACAGACACATACACAGACACATAGACACACACACACAGACATATAGACACACACACATACAAACATACAGAGACATACAGATACACACACATACAAACACACAGAGACACACACACAGACATACAGAGACACACACACATACAGACACACACACATACACACAGAGACACACACAGACATACAGACACACACACATACAAAGACACAGAGACATACACACACACAAGGCATCTTAACACACAGACACAGACACACAGACACTGCCCTCACTTCTGAACTGACACAGCCTGCATCCCCTTCCCGTGTGAAGGTCTCAGGTTAGATGCTCAGCTAAATAATTGACATCTTAACCGGCCTTTTAAGATGAGGCCACAGCCCTGGCCCCAGCGCGGCTGGTGATGTAATCAGCTGGGGTTTGGGGCCCTCAATCCTGCCCCACGGGCCTGGTCTCACCCTGCCACCCTCAGGACGCTCACCTTTGCTCTTTTCGCGTGGGCCGCAGTTAGAGGGTTTTGCTTTACGTAACTGTGATTGTGGGTGGCTCACGCGTCTAAAGAAAAGCAAAACAAAATCTCTTTACGTGTTTTCCTCTTGTAAACATTTTATCCCCCAATGGTGGGTGAGCTCTCAGGAGAGTTTTCCCAATGACAGCGACACCTCTAGGGAAACAGCAGCCCTGTGACTGAGTTCGGGGTGCCCGGGGAGGTGTTTTTCTTATGGGAGCAATACCCACTTCTTGGTTCAGGCCTGGCATCCAGGAGCCCCCATCTGGGCAGCTCCCCAGTGGGCACTGCCCTCCTCCCCACCCAGCTGGGGGCGGCCCAGGTGGGGACCATGCCTTCTTTCACGGGAGGCAGGTGGTTTTGTTGCAACATCCAGGGAGAAGAGGCAGGCCCAGCTGTGAGAGGCTGTTCTGGAAATGGAAGGAAATCTATTTCCAGAGGGAAGGGGCCAAGCAGGTGCCTGGATGTGTCCAGCCGTCACCCCACCTCGGGGCTGCAGGCAGCGGGTACACTCACTCGGTCTCGGCCGAGCCTGGTGTGAAAGCATCGGGATGCTTCAGCTCTGAGTGCGACATAGTGGCCCTCCTGGCTGCCGGGCCCTCCCTTTGCAAGGTCCTGGGACTTTCCCACGACCCAGCCGCTGAGGGTGCGCGCCAGGCCCCCGGGAACTTTCTTCTCTCCCGCTGGTCAGTGCTGTCAGTCCCGACTGTTACGGACTTCTAATCACCACCTTGCAGCACCTCCTTCATACAAACACCACCCACCCCCACCCAAACTGGAATTAATGGCCCTCTTGAGAAGCCAGATGGCACATCACTTCCACACTGGGCATTCACCACATTCTTTAGTGTTATTTGTATGTTGCGTGGTCATTTACATGTATACCTCATTTTATCGCACTTTGGAGATACTGCGTTTCTTACAAATTGAAGGTGCGGCAATCCTGCGTAGTCAGGTGATGACTAGCACTTTTTAGCAACGAAGTATTTTTTCATTTTTATTTTATATTGGAGTATAATTGATTTGCAGTGTTGTGTTAGTTTCAGGTGTACAGCAAAGTGATTCGGTTATTCATTACATTTATCTATTCTTTTTCAGATTCTTTTCCATATAGGTTATAGCAGTAAAGTCTTTTTTTTATATCTTTATTGGAGTATAATTGCTTTACAATGTTGTGTTAATTTCTGCTGTACAACAAAGTGAATCAGCTGTAAGTACACCTATATGGCCATATCCTCTCCCTCCCACCCTCCCTATCCCACCCCTCTAGGTGGTCACAAAGCACCGAGCTGATCTCCCTGTGCTATGTGGCTGCTTCCCACTAGCTATCTATTTTACGTTTGGTAGTGTATATATGTCCATGCCACTCTCTCACCTTGTCACAGCTTACCCTTCCCGCTCCCTGTGTCCTCAAGTCAGTTCTCTACGACTATAGCAGTAAAGTAGTATATATATATATATATATATATATATATATATATATATATATTTATTTATTTATTGTTTTTGGATACGGGGGCCTCTCACTCTTGAGGCCTCTCCCCTCGCGGAGCACAGGCTCCGGACGCGCAGGCTCAGCGGCCATGGCTCACGGGCCCAGCCACTCCGCGGCATGTGGGATCTTCCCGGACCGGGGCACGAACCCGCCTCCCCTGCATCGGCAGGCGGACTCCCAACCACTGCGCCACCAGGGAAGCCCCAGCAGTAAAGTATTTTTAAATGAAGGTATGTACATTGTTTTGTAAAAGTAATGCTATTGCATTGAATAGACTACAGTACCATGTAAGCATAACTTTTACATGTGCCGGGAAACCAGAAAATTTGTGTGACTAGCTCTATTTGCCATGGTCTGGAATGGAACCTGCAATATCTCCGAGGTGTGCCGGTCTGTCTCCCCTTTCCCACGTGCCGTTCATCCAGGCTTCCCCAGTGCCTAGCGCAGACTAAGTGCCACTCACAAGTGGGTGATATTGGTTTGAATTTGGTTGGCTTGGAGGTGGGGCGACAGGATGAGAAAGAAGTTGCATTGAGCCCAGGGACGTGTCTGTGTGTGCACGTGCCTGTAGGGCCTGAGGGGCCACGTCTGCCACCCCTGCCAATGGGGATGTAGAGAAGGAAGACAGGTTTGGGTGGAGGTGGGGAAGCCACGCGGCAGGACAGCCTGGAACGAGAGCGGTGACAGGCCTCTCTCTGCCGGGTTCAACTCTTCCATCGGGCTGTTCAGCTCTGCTCAGATGGAGGCTGCCTGTTGTGAATGTGAGCTTCTGCCCACTGAGGCTCTGAAGGAATGCGGTTCTACGCAGCTATCCAGGAGAGGCTCTGAGAAGTCCTCTAATTCAGCCTTCTACCCCCCACACAGATAGAACAACCTGGCACTGGCCTCTCTTTCCAAAGCCTCCTGAGCTGGCGATGTTGCCCGCCAGGAAGCAGGAGTGGCCACGAACCCCACGAGGGTCTGCAGTCCTGCCCTGCAGAGGCTGGGCCCAGGGTGGAGCGCACAGGGGGACGGCGAGGGCAGCGCAGAGCCAGGGCTCGTGGAGGCTGAATCTTATACGATAAGGGGGACACATTTTAAGACAAATGATCCAAAATTACAAACATACAACAAGGTCCAGAGCCTTGGAAGGGGACTGAATCTTATGCTTTGTTAGCTGCACAATAAATTCACCCCTGGACTAGCCTAATAAGAAGCAGGAGGGGGTGGGGGTTAGTTTCCTAGGGCTGCCTAACAAAGTACCACAAACTGGGTGGGTTAAAACAACAGAAATGTATCCTCTCGCAGTCCAGGAGGCCTGGCCAGAGAGAATGGAATCAAGGAATCCTGGGGCCACGCTGCCTCTGAAACCGGTCAAGGAATCTTGCTTGGTCCTTTCTAGTTTCTGATGCTCCGGCAGTCCTCGGCTTGCAGCTGCCCCCCTCCAGTCTGTGCCTTCATGGTCACGTGGCACTTTCCCTGTGTGTCTGTATCTTCTTTTCTTTTTTTTTTGAATTTTATTTTATTTATTTTTTTATACAGCAGGTTCTTATTAGTTATCCATTTAATACATATTAGTGTACATATGTCAATCCCAATCTCCCAACTCATCACACCACCACCTATGCCCCCCCGCCCCCCCGCTTTCCCCCCTTGGTGTCCATACGTTTGTTCTCTACATCTGTGTCTCTATTTCTGCCCTGCAAACCGGTTCATCTGTACCATTTTTCTAGGTTCCACATACATGCGTTAATATATGATATTTGTTTTTCTCTAACTTATTTCACTCTGTATGACAGTCTCTAGATCCAGTCTGTGCTTTCATGGTCACGTGGCACATTCCCCATGTGTCTGTGTCTTCACCGGCCTTCTAAGGACACCAGCTCTATTGGATTAGAGATCCACCCTGCTCCAGTCTGACTCATCCTAGTTAATTACATCTGCAATGACCCTATTTCTAAATAAGGTCACAGGCTGATGTACTGAGGATTGGGACTTCAACATATCTTTTGGGGCACACAGTTCAACCCGTAGCAGATCATGAGGCAAGGGGGCAGCAGGGTGGAGGGTGAAGCAGCTGGAGCCCTCTGGAACCGTAGGGTTGGGAGACCCCTGGCTGCTGCCTCGCTGGGCTCTCTGGGTAGGAGCTCATTCTCACCTCTTCCCCAGGCCGCCTGCAGAAGACAGAACCACGCCCCGCCCCAGAAACCTGCTGGTCTGAGCCCTGCTGCTTCATCTTTACCCTTGGTATTGTTACTCGCATAGACTCACAGCATCTCTTTGCTGGTCCCAAAGACCCTCAGTGGTTTCCATCTAGGACCATCCTGACATCCCCGTGGGTGTGGGTGGAGCCCATGCCGGGAGTGACACACCTGAGACATTCTGCTCCTGACCCCTAAGTGTTCGCAGCCTGGGGAAAGACGGCAGATAAAGATTTGCACACACATCACCAGGCCCATGTACCTGTAGCCACAGGGACGTAAGGGCCAACCCCCAGTACTCACCCAGGGAAGTGAAAGGGACAGATGCACGGGTGGTTAAAGCGGCAGGTGACTTGGTCTGGGTTGTATCGCTGTTTATGATTTTCTTTCCTCTAAGGGGTTTGCCCTCTTAATTATGTTTTGCTTAATCTCTGAAATGAATTTACGTTTGCTGAGCACACAGCAAGGCGTGAGTAGCCCAAAGAGTTCTGGGTGGCAGGAAGAAGCCAGGCTGGGATTCAAAACAGATCATCACAAGATGGGTGAGCCCCAGACCTGCCCAGCAAGGTCAACCACGGGCTGGCCTGGTTGCTTCACCATTCTAATTAACCAAATGCCGAAGAGGCTGTGCCATTTTCAAAGAGTCACGTTCCAGTGAAATACACACGACGTGAGAACGCTACCCAGCGCCGCTCATCCGCGCTGATTCGGTCACCTCCTCAGAAGCAACATCGATTCCCCAGGCACGTCACCCTGAGCGTGAACGATCCATGGATATAGTGCTGAGCTTCTGAGTGATGTGAGGGCTGGCTCCATCTTGCTGGTCCTGTGATACAGTGTAGAAGCTGCTTCCTGATCACACAAGTCAGGGAGAGGAAAGAGTCTGGTTGTGTGAGCCAGTGGTTGTTTAGATTCTGGATTAAGGAGAAATGTCATAATGACATCGGACTGCGTTTGTACTTGAGGGCATGGCAGAAGTGCACCGATTGACCAGTTGTTTAGAGCATGTTTGATCTTGCTGGACAAGGAAAGGCCGGATCTGTGCTGACTCAGCCCCCAGCCACAGGAGAAGGCCAGCCCCCTGCTCCTCTGATGGTGCCATTAAGACTCTTTGACGGGCCTTTGGACCACCCTGCTGCAGGCTCTTGGGCTTTCACTGAAAGAATCAAACTTCTGCCCCTTCTGCCTCTTAGTTGCCCAGAATTTAAGTCTTACCTTTCTGTGGGCTAACAGAGCCTCTCCTTTTCCTGTATTTGCTCTCAGCAGCTACCTATCAGAAGGGACCACAGCAACCTCCTGGCGGGCCTGCTCTTAGCTCCAGCCCCCAGGGATGCCCAACAAAACAGCAAGGCACAGATGTGTATGCACAGGTCTGCTGCCTGCGAGGGGTGAAGCAAGTCTGCCCTACGGGAAACCTTTTTCTGCAGCCATCACCATGCTGGTCACGAGATGAGTGCTTGCAGTTGTGGCTGAAAGCAGCTTTGCATCTGCATTGTGTATGTCATTAACTTTGGGGCTTTTATTTATTCAATTTGATGATCACCAAGGCACTGAAACCTGGAAACATCTGTTCAAGAATTAATATGTGATCAATAGGGACCATGTCTATTTTTGCTCTCGTTGTAACCCAGGGACTAACATAGTACCCAGCTCAGAGGAGGCCCTAAATAGGAATTTTTAGGTGAATGAACAAGTGAGTAAATGAATGACATGTCAAAATGAGAGACATGGCAATAGGAACAGGAAGGACCCAGGTGAACCAGAGCAATCAGGGAAGGCTCCTTGGAGGAGTGAGACTGGGCCAAGCAGCTGAGACTGAGTGGGGTTTAATCAAGCCACGAGAGGGAGAAACCACAACTATTTCTGTCAAAGCTCTTCCAGGGAGAAAAATCCCTCTGCCGGTAGGGATGTTGGGGGCTCAGTCAAGTAACAACCATCATCCTGGAGGTTCAAGGTGATTATTTTCCCATGGGACCAAGCTAGACCCTGACATGGATGTTTTAGGAAGTTGAGATCCTGCAGTGCAGGCCAGCGGGTAGAAGCCATGCAATAGAGGTGCAGGTGATGAATGTGAGCTCACATTCTGCCCAAGCAAAGGAGCCCTGAGTGGGTGGGTGTGTTTTATGCTCTGAAGGAGAAGGATTAAGGAAAGTCAGCATCTCCCTCCCACTCAGTACCCTGGCCTCTTATCCACTGGCACCGCCAGGGTTTTCACTCAAGCTACTTGGATTTCCCCTAAGGAAGCCTATCGACAGCACCACCTACTCCCAGTGTCTCGTCTTGATGCCCACACAGACTCACCCATTCCACACATCCTTACTGAGCACCACCACGTGCCGAGAACTCTCCCAGCGACAGCAGAGAGCAAGGCAGGTGTGGTCCCTGTGATCATGGAGTTACATTCTCCAGCAAGTGATGAAATCAATAAATAAGAGCATTACTGGTATGAAAGGCACAATAGGGAAAAACAACCAGGCTGACATGATAGATAGTGACAAGGTGGGAGGTGGCAACTTTAGATATGGTAGCCGGTCAGAGAACGTAGCTCCAAAGAAGTGACATTTGAGCTGAAAGTTATAGGTAAAGTAAACCCATGCCAAATGTCAATCAAGAAAGAATAGGGTATAACATTTTGAAATGTATTTATTAGAAACTGAGATTAACTGTTAACAAGAACTAATGAAGTGGCTTAACTAAATGAGAGGTTTATTTTTTCTCATAAAATAAGCAGAGAGGTAGATATCCCTGGGCAAATACAGTAGCTTGTCAGGGCATTACCATTTCTGTTGCTTGACTTCTGGCTTTATAGTCACATCATGGCTCAAAGTGGCTGCTAGAACCCCAGCCATTACACCTGTACTCCAGGCAGAAGAGAATGGGAAAGGGGCAATGGGGGCACTGCCCAGCTATCTGTCTCACTTTGAAGGAACTTTTCTAGGAATTCCACTCAGTGAATTCTCATTTGCAGATTTCTGACCAGAACTTAGTCTCATGGCCACAACAAGATGCAAGGGAGGCAGGGTCTTTATCTCTAAGGTAGCTAACTAGTCATCTCTTCCACCAAGGCCAAAAGATACGTCCACTCCAGACCCTGAGAGCATGAGCTTCTGTTGACGACACCAATGGGACAAAATTTAAAATGGGGCCACTTCCCCACAGATGGTACTGATGGTTTAAGTCAGAACTCAGAGCCTGGCTGTCCCTACCCTGCCCACCCAACAGAGACCACCCTCAACTGTCCCCTGACTTTACCCCCTTGTATTAAAGTCATTTGGTTATATACCGTTCTTTTTCCTGAAGAATAAGGAATGAGGTGGTTTTTTTTTTTTTTAAGTACTTGTAGTAGATTTAACAGTGACCATCCAAATATGTCAAGTCCTTATCCCTGGAACTTGTAAATATTACCTTATTTAGATAAAGGGTCTTTGCAGATGCAATTAAATTAGGCTTTTGAGATGAGATTACCCTGGATTACCTAAATAGACCCTAAACGCCATCGCAAGTGTAGTTCCGAGAGACGCAGAGCAAAGAAGAGGAAGCAGTGTGGCCACGGGCAGATATTAGAGTGATACAGCCACAGCCAAGGAACACCTGGAGCCTCCAGAAGCTGGGGGAGTCAAGGAGCAGATATTCCTCTGGGGCCGTCAGATGGAGGACCATGCCAACACTTTGATTTCAGACCTCTGGCTTCCAGAACTGTGACAGAATAAACTCCTGCTGTTTTAAGCCACCTAGTTTGTGGTACTTTGTTACAACAGCCTTAGCAAACCAGCATAGTAGGGTATCAAGCTGGGGGGACAGTACTGAGTTAGAGGCACATCTTATGCCGTATACACAAATGCATTAAAGAATTACATTTTAAAAATTAAAGTGGAAAAGCCAGTAGAAAATGAAAAATAGGACTTCCCTGGTGGCGCAGTGGTTAAGGATCCGCCTGCCAGTGCAGGGGACACGGGTTCAAGCCCTGGTCCGGGAAGATCCCACATACCGCGGAGCAACTAAGCCCGTGAGCCACAACTACTGAGCCCACATGCCACAACTACTGAAGCCCATGCACCCTAGGGCCCATGCTCTGTAATAAGAGAAGCCACTTCAATGAGAGGGCCGCGTACCGCAATGAAGAGTAGCCCCCGTTCGCTGCAACTAGAGAAAGCCCGCATGCAGCAACAAAGACCCAACGCAGCCAAAAATAAATTTAAAAAAAAGAAAATGAAAAGCATATCAGATTTGTAAGAATATAACACTGTTCTTAATTGAAGAAATACAAGATACCTCAAAGGAAAAAATCTGAAAATTTAGACATATGCAATTGTAAAAGCTCTATAATAAAAATGATAGAAATAAAATATTTTTAACTGATGTGACAAGACTATAAAACTAAAATATAAGAAGACTTTATTCAAATTTATTAGAAAAATAGTTAGACCTTAACATATAAAAGGAGGAAATATACAAACAGTTCTCACAATGGGAAATTCAGTGAATGAGCACACGACATCATAATAAGAAAGTCGCCTGTTATTGCATCAGGCTCTGTGTTAGACCCTTCAGAAACACCGTCTCAAATCCCTACACAAATCCTGCAAGGTAGGGGTTATCCCTATTTTAGAGATGAGTAACCTGAGGCCAAAGGAATATGGACAGTGCTTAGGGAGATGGATTTGAACCTATCTGGGAAAATAATTATCATCGCAGGTAATCATTCATTCATTTATTAAATTAGTATTCGTTTCACTTCTACTCTGTAGGGCTAGGCACTGTGCTAGGATTGGAGATTTAAAGATGGATGAGATGCCTCTTCTCCTTAGGGAGCTGGAAACTAAGGGAGCAGGTAGGCAAGTGAACCATCAATCAAAGACTGTGATAAGGGCTGTGATCAGAGCACAGATAGGAGAACCGTAGGGACACCTGTTGGAAACTCCTATTGGTATTCGGGCTGATTTTCAATGCTAACATCCAACAGTAGCACCAGGATGTAGTGCCAACTTTGTGCAATTCATAGCAGGAGCCAAAAAGATAGTCAATGCCCTTTGACTTCATAATTCACTCCTGGGAATTTATCTTAATAAAATCATTCAAAGGAAGAAAAAAGAACTATGATCCTATAGGTTTCTTGTAACATTTTACAAATAGCAACAATAGGAAGTTGAGAGGAGGCAAGAGGCATTTTGAGACATCCTGGGACAAAAGCTTGGGCATGCGTGACTGATGTGTAAACAGGAGCAGAGGTGAATGTCCAGCAGGGCTGATCAAACTGCTCTGTGACTGAACCACTCAAAGCCCTGGTTCCCCCGACTCCCCCATTGCCTCTGCCTCTGAGTGACAGATGCAGCCTGTCCTGGTCCCAGCGTGTGGCTCAGTTACCAGCTTTGCTCTGACACAGTCTGCACACACAGCCAAGATGGTCATCACAAAGGGAACATGTGTTCATAGAAGATGATAGCTAAACACAATGAAATACCATTCAGCTATTTTTAAAAAATCAGGAAGGCTGTGTCAAAATATGAAAAAATACTTCACAGCAGAAACAGCTTAGATGGCCAGGAGGGGAAGATTTAATGGGCTGTGACAGGTCAACACAATGGAACATTATAGTAGCTATAAAAAAGAGTAATTATGAAGACCATGTAGGGGATATGGGAAAAATGTGGATATTGTGATAAGTAAAAATGCTGAATACAGAATTACATATGTGAGCAGACTATATAAAAGGTTTCTCTAGTTTTCATTTCTATAATGTTATATAACTTTTATCATTATAAAAATGGAATGTATACAAGTAGAAAGTGATATGCAAAAGTTTCTGAGTTACAGTAGAATGAACGATTAAAACTTTAATTTTTTGTTCGCCTTATGGTGTTTTCAGTAAGATGAACAAAGCTTTTGAAAAATGAATTTCAAAATGAAGAGAATGCTTCCACACCCGCAGAGAAAGAAATCTTTCTTGAGTGTCTTCAAATATTTCCAGTGGCTGGGACTCGGAGCTCTCACTGCCAGGGACCCAGGTTCGATCCCTGGGCTGGGAACTAAGATCCTGCAAGCCACGGGGTGCAGCCATAAATAATTAAGTAAAAATAAACAAATAGATATATAAAGTTAAAATAATGTCTTGAGTGTCTAGGTTCTGGTGTCTAAAGGGTGAAGCCAGCCTGGATGCCTGCTCACGAGTTATTCACGCTCTGTCTCCATCCTCGTCGGTAGATTGCCCTCACACAGTTCCTCTGCTCCTGTGTGCTCCCCCTGTGGAGACTCGGAGACTGTTTCACCTCCCCTTGCGTCAGGGCTGGCCCTGTGACTTGCTTTGGCAACAGAATGGGTTGGCAGTCACACTATGACTTCTAGGCTTGGGCCTCGAGCGCCTTCCTGCTGCTTTCTTTGTCCTCATGGAACCCGCTGCCGTGTAAGCAAATCCAGCTGTCCGGCTAGAGAGAGGCCACCTGGGGAGGGGGCTGCTGGAGGAGAGAGGGGTCAGCCAAGCCAGCCCCTGGCTGTTCCAGCCACCCCGGCAGAGTGTGAGTAAAGCTATCATGTAGCCTCAGCTCCGGTGGAGCCACTCAGCCAAGATTTGGTGGAGCAAAGGCAAGCCATCTACACTGCACCCTGCGCAAATTGCAGGACTGTAAGCAAGTAAATGCTTGCTGTTTGCAGTCACTAAGTTCTGGGGTGTTTTGTTACGCAGTGATAGCTAACTGAAACAACTCTACTCTTGAGGAGACTGAGCAACTTCAGGCTATTCAGCTGGCTGTCTCCCTTGGCTTCTCAGCCCCTCCCCACACACAGCTTGGTGCTTCATAAACGTTTGATGGATGGACTCAGGTGAGAGACAGGAGAGAAGCAGAACATGGATCTGAATAGCTCGATTTTATTGAGCACGTTATAGGTCCTTTCTACATATCGACTCAGTTACCCTGCATCACCATACAGTTGAGGAAAGGCGGCCCAGAGAGGATAACTAACTTGGCCAAGGTCGCCCACAGTGATAGAGTCAGGTTTCAAACCCAGGCAGACTGGAGTGCGTGCACTTAATTCTTTTGTTATACAACCTCTCAGAAAAGCATGATGATGAAGATTAGGAGGGAGTCTAAACGCTGGCTCTTGACGAGCCCCTTCCCATGTAAGTATAGAGAGAAACAGGACAGGATAATTACCAGGTGAGCGCCTGGGCGTGGGGAGCACAGGGCCTGATTTGAGCAAGCCCTGACTCAAAGGCAATTCTGCAAACACAGCCTCCAGATCTGGCCAGCTCCCCCAACACTTGCAGCCTCCAGACTCCCCGAAACAGGTGTCTAGACTTCAGGGGTTCTCACGGGCTTACTCATGTAGATAGGCTATAGGGAAACTTAGAGCAACTTCACACTGGTTTCAGTTGTATATAAACACTATGCTGGGGAGGTGGTGAATCTTGAACCCAGGGCTTGGGAAAGTGCAGCCCATGAGCCATAATCCAGCCCACCATGTTTCTGTATGATTTGCAAGGATGCTTTTCAATGAATAAATGTTTTTTCAATGTTCTTCCATTTTTAATGGTTAAAAATCAAAAGAATAATTTTATTTTGTGACACATGAAAATCATATGAAATTCTCATTTTCGTGCCCATAAATAAAATTTTATTGGAATACTGCCACACCCATTCATTGACTTATCTGTATGACTGTGTTCATGCTACAGTGACAGACCTACAGAGACTTAGGATCCACAAACCAAAAACATTTTTACAAGGTGGCCTTTTATAGAAAATGTTTGCCAACCCCTGGTCTAGATAATAATTCATAAATTGACACGACCTTAGCCTGCTTTCTGTATAATTATAAACAACTTAAAATATTATGGTACTGACAAGGTCTATGAGTAGATAGACTAAATATGAAACACCAGAATGTTAGAGGGACGCTTCTCCTGGTACGAGGTTGAGGATCTAAAAACAAGGATATAGGCTGAGCTGGGACATTGTTGCATGACCTTGGACGCATCTTTCAACCTCCCTTAGGTTTAGTGTCTCCATCCCAAAATGGTCAGCTGCAGAGCAAGGATTCAGCTGTCTGCACAGGGAAAGGCAAGCCAGTTGTGAAAAATGGAAATACTTCTGAACCAGTTGGTGAATAACTGAGCCCCCAGGGGTTTCCCCCTTCCTCCCCCCCCCCAGCCCTGGCCCTTCCCTCACTTTCCCCACCATCTCTCCAAGATTCAGCAACTAAAGGGTTAACATCTAGTGCTTCTGAGCACCTTATCGGCTGTTAAACATTTTAAATAGCGTTCCTTTCAAGTGCCCCTTGCAGTAGTCAACCTGTAGGATGTATCCATTTTCTTCTAAAGCATATTTTCAATCCCTGGGCTTAAAATCTGTCTTCTAAAATAATCATAATCTTAAAGTTCTAATCTTTCGTCAGAACTCAGTCCCCAGGTGAGCAATTAAAATGAAAAAGAGTCTTCCCAAAGTGAGTTATGGGAAAGAAGGCAGGAGTATGAATAGTCATGGACTCTGGTTCATTGGATTTTGTGCCAGGTGGGGTGCGGAGCCTAAAAGGAAAGAGCAGAGTAACCTGTTGTCTGGTGAAGGGGGTTGATTCAGACAAAGCCCGTGCCCTAGAAGGCTCTCATCTTGTTCCTCCGGACATCTCCAAATTCATCTTCTAGAATGTGCTTGCCTCCACCATGAGGATTCCCAGAAGAGCAGGGGTGAAAGTGAGAAAAATGGCTTTTGTCGATGCAGAGCGTGGCCAGCTGCCTGGACCAGACCTGGGCACCCACCCCCATCTCAGCATCGCATTGGGCAAGGTGAACCAGCAGCCCTTCCTTCTGCAATTTGAACCTGCTCAGGGAAGGTGACTGACCTCCACCTGTAATTGCCTCTCTCAGGGACTCAGTTCCCATTTATTTGCATGCAAATAACTTCTTTGCCTCAGACAGATGTCCTAGCAGCTCAAATTTCATAAAATGAGGTGTACCATTCCCAATGCATCCTCTCCTCTTGCTGGTACCTAAGTTTGATGAACCTAGGCCAGTCACAGAAGAAGGAGTCTGAATAAAGTTTCCCAGGGGATGGTTCTACAAATGCCATTCCTGCCAGATGTTGAGTTAAAAACAGAAAGTGCTCTATGGTCCTGTGGTGTGACCATGACCCAAATAAAATATGGAAGAATTCCATTATCCCCGTGAGTTCCCTCCTGCCCTTTTCCAATAACCCCCCGTTCCCGGAGACAATCACTGCTCTCATTTCTATCACACTAGATTAATTTTGCCTGTCCTTGAACTTCGTACAAATAGGCTCATACAGCAAGTCCTTACTTACATCCGGCCTTGTTCACAAGTGTGTGACATTCCTTCATGTTGTGTACATCAGTAGCTGGTTCCTTTTTAGTTCTAAGTAGTGTTTCATTGTAGAACTGTACCCAATTTGTTCATTCTCTTGTTGGTGGAGACCCTGACTCTTGAGAATAAAGCTACTATGAACATTTTTGGATAAATCTTCCTGAGGATAGAAGCTTTTATTTTTCCTGGTAAATACCTAGAAGCAAGAGTGCTGAATGATAGGGTAGGTATATATTAAACTTTATAATAGATTATCAGATAGTTTTTCAAGGCAGTTTTCCAACCACTTTGAAACAGGGTTTGGCAATTTCTTAGAAAGACCTTGACCAGAGTTTTGAGTTTGCATCTTTTAGAAGCGAGCAGGAGAGGGTCGGCCCTTCTCTCACCAGCAGAGATGGAGAGCTCTGTGGCCCTGTGAGCTCATCGGCACTTGGGATCATCAGTCCTTTTAAAATAGCTGTTCTAGAAGGTGCATTTTCTTCCACCTGCCAGCCTCTTACGCTCTGGGCTTGTATCATCTCTGTGGCAGCCTACCCACTTCTCAGTGAGGCACTTGGGGGCTTCCCCTCTTGATCACTTTTCAGGTCCCCACCTCGGCCGCTCAGAGCCATCGGAAGCCTTGCTCCGATATGTCACTCATTTGTGCAAAGAACGTCACTTCCTACAGCCCTAGGAATATCCTGAAATCCTTTACAAATAAACAAATCGGGACTTGGAAGACCCCAGCAGTCTGGCCTTCACCTGCCTTTCCAACCTTATTTTCCTCAGTCTCCTCACGCACCCCATGCCCCAGCCGAAAACTGCCACTTCTTCCTCTGGTGCCCCGGACGCCTTTCAGGGGCTTTAGGGTGGGGGGAGTTCGTTAACCTGAGGTCACTGCTCTTATCTCACGTAGTTGCTGCCAAACCCTGCCACCCACCCTCTCTCCTCCTGCGCTGGGTGTGAACTGTTTTAAGTCGGTTTCACAACCACTGTGAGGTGAAGGCAGGGTCCCTCCCCCAGCAGCTGGGTGCTTTTGGAGGTGGGGCATTGGCAGCATAACAATTAGTGTCCCTCACCCCTTTGCCCTCACATCTCCTGCTCTTTCCACTTATCTGCCACACCCATCCTGAGGTAGGAATTAGGAAGTGACACTCCCTGGCTGTGTATGTGCGTGTTATTTTCAGCTCACAGCCCCCCGTTTTCCATGCTGCCTGCCCCAGCCCCTTCCTATAGCTCCCTGGCCCAGTGTTCTGTCTGGCAGCTGTGGACAGTACAGATAATGGAGAGCCCTGGGTGAAGAGCGAGCAGTTTTGGGTGCCGGAAAGCAGAGGGGCCGGTGATGGAGCTGAGCTCCGTTGGCCAGCCCTCAGGACCATGGGAATCCACCTCCTGGAAGTTCCTGTCTCAGGCTGTCCCTGAGGCCTCTTGGAAAGGCGCCTCGCTCTTGATGCTGTTATTGGATTCAAGCCAGACCTCAAGGGCTGCTTCTCCCCACCCCGCAAACCCTGGCGCCTGCGTTCCAGGCTCCACAGCAGAACTGACTGGAGAACCAGCTCCGTTACAGCCCCACCCAGCAGCGATGTCTGAAAACAGCACTAGAGATGTTCCCCTGACCTGTGCAGAGCATCAGCCAGGGCCAGGGTCCGAGTAGTCCGCCTATTCTAGCTGCATGGATGTGGGAACAGAGCCATAGAGAAGTTAAGTGATTCAGGTGCCAAGACCCAAGACGTCAGGTGATTCTGAAACAACACCTTCTCCTTCTAATGGGTAGGCTTGAGGAACTTAGGCCGCGCGCATATGAAGGAATCTGAACAGTGTTTCCCAGAGGGTGTGCCTGTTAACACTAGTCTTCCCAGATGCCCAGTGGAGCAAAAGTGACCTAAGGTCAAATTTGGAAATCACTGCACACAAATTTAATTTATATTAAAGGCTCTGAGAAATTCTAAAGTCAAGAAAAATGGTCTCACCCAGGTGTACTAGTTTGCTAGGGCAGTGGTAACAAAGCACCATAAACTGGGTGGCTTAAACAACGGAAATGTACCGTCTCCCAGTTCTGGAGGCCAGAATCGGAGTCAGCAAGTCTGGTTCCTTCTGAGGGCCGTGAGGGAGGGATCTGTTCCAGGCCGCTCTCCTAGGTCCTCATGGTTTATTGGCAAGCTTTGGCGTTCCTTGGCTTGTAGAAGCATCAATCCAACCTCTGCTTTCATCTTCACGTGGTGTTCTCTGTGTGTGTGTGTGTGTGTGTGTGTGTGTGTCCAAATTTCCCCTTTATAAGGGCACTAGTTATATCGGATTAGGGGTCCACCTTACTCCAGCATGACCTCATCTTAACTACCTCTGCATCAACCCTATTGTCCCATAAGGTTCCATTCTGAGGTCCTGAGGGTTGGGACTTCAACAAATACATTTGGGGCAGGGTTCACAGTTCTACCCACAACACCAGGATTTCCCACAACTAGTTTGGGCTCCTTGGTTCTGGAAAGAGGTTGATGACATAGGTCAAGGGAACCAGAATATACACTCACAGGTGGAAAGACCAGCCCCTACCGTTGAACTTTCCCCAAACTTGGGTGTCACTGGAGAATCCACCACCTCCTCGGGATACCTACCCTAAGCCTCAGGCTGCAGCCCCTGGCAGGGGCCCACTGGGGGTCAGCTCGGATGAGAGGAGACTCTGAGGGCTCAGTGAGGGGGCAGCCCATTGCCCAACCCGGAGGAGACACAGAATTATTCAGACTTGCTTGTTCCTCAGCCCAGCACTGGGTGTGAGCAGGAGGCTCTGAGCCATAGTACCTACCCTCCAGACCAAGGAAAGAAAGATCCATTCTCCCATGATATTCAGCAGCCCCTAGGCATTCACGGTGTCCAGGACTCAAGAAGAATTGAAGTTCTGGGAAAGGTAGGACTTTGTCCCTTGTCTGGGGCATGAATTTGGCACTGCCTGGTGGAGCTGACATTGGAAATCCCAGAGCCGTGGGCGGGCCTAGCAGAGGGCATTCCTCCCTCTGCCCCACTCACTCTGGGGAAGTGATCCAGGCTTCTGGGGGAAGAACGGCCCTGTCGGAGCTCTCTCTTCTGATTATCCTCTGATTAACAGAAGGGGATAGAAGGGTTTTTATTAAAACTGTATGCCCAGCTGGCCTCAACAAATCACCAAAGTTAACATGAGCATCTTATTAACCAGAGGCTCAATCAGAATGCCACAGTAGGGAGACTGTCTTGAGATATTATTGGCACAAAAAGTCACATTGAAGGGGACTGGAAGGGTGACATTTAGATGAGTCCAGAGAATCAGCTCGGCCAGACAAGAAGGAAGGAAACTCTGGTTTGGAAGATGAAAGTGGAAGAGAGAATAGGCTCAAAATTTAAAAGATCATGGACTTCTCAGAGAAAGAGAACATTTTGAAACACTTGAATGAACAAATATTTCCTTGAAACTTAGAGAAAACAGTTGTAGGACAAATAAAAGCAAGTACTACTTTTAGAGCAGGTGGTAAACAAAGAATTCATTAGGCCAAGATATAATACAGGCTGATGTTATTACAAGTAGGTTTGGAGAGTTTAAATCAATAGACTCCATTATGGAATATAAATTTAGCCAAGGAAGGGGTAGCTGGGATTCAAAATGTTCGGTGGGAACTGCTCTAAAAATCTCTAGAGCCACCTTTGAGCCCAAAGCCCAGTGCAAATCCATAGTATTTACAAACATGTTTCTAATTTTAAGAGCTCCTTCCCCTTTTCTACTTTGACTCCTTTATCTTCACAGGCTTAAGGACAAGAGGGTCAGTTAATTCCCGGTTTTACTTCTCTTGGGGAAAATTTAGGTGAACTATTGAATTTCATTCTGTCCAAAGAAGATAATATCATCAAACTAGATGTTTATGAATCAGTGAGGTAACTTATGAAAAGGGCTTGGCACATAGTAGATGTTCAATTAAATTAGCTCCCGCTCCCCTCCTCAGGATTCTAGAGTAGAAAGTAGCTTTTCCTGAGGCAGGACAGAAAAAGCCCAGATGCTGGCTAGATGGAGAAAGTTTCTCTAAATTGAGTCTCGTCCCACTTTGGTGCTTCTCATGATTCCCGCTCTCCGTGTTGATGAGACTTCCTTAAAAAGGGAGGCTGGCCCTCGCTTTAACTCCCATCTTGCTAGGCACCGGACTATGGCCTGAGGCTATGATTCCATGAGATCCAAGGGTCCAACCAAATTCAAATTTTAAAAGGAAGGAACTTGTAAATAAATTAGAAGTGTGAATATCTCCTTCTCTCTCAATTTCCCTGGTCATCGAACGCCAACCTTGTTAAAAGCTGTCTTCTTCTTTGTTTGTATATTCTTTGAACACAGATTTACACGCCCAGCTCCATGAGATAGTGGGGCACGAGGAAGACCCAGGTCCCCCTTCCAGGGACTCCCAGCCCAGTGAGGAGGTATCAAAGTTAGCCCTTCCTGTGTGAAAAGCTGTCTTTCCCTTAGACCTTTAAGAATTTCTGAGGCACAAGAAGGCCTGGGGCAAGGGACCTGCCAAGACCTTACTTTATTCATCAGAACGCAGGGAGGGAGGGTTGCAAGAAGGCGAAAGAGAAAGAAATCAAAGTGGGGTGAAGCGCCAGGGAGAAAGGAGCTGAATCCTCAGGAGCTGAAGAGGCTGGGAGGGGACAGGACTAGGAGGACAGGCGAGGGCGGCCCTGGGAGGGAGGAGCCTCGGTACCAGCTCCACCCTCTTCCACCCGCTGGAGACAAATCCTGGCTTGGCAGGAAAGAGCAGGGCTAACAGGGTTTTCTGAGATTCTGCCGGGAGGAGGGCTACCTATTCCCACCTGGTGTGGAGCCCCCAAAGGATGCTATGCTGTGTGGGGTCCCCTAATCCTCTGCTCCCTGTGTGAGGGGGTCAGGGAAGTTCTACTCTGTCCTTCACCTTCCACAGGAGACAATCCTTCAAAGGCACTTCCTTCCAAGGTGGCGATTTGAATGACAAAGAGGGTGGGTAGGGGGAAGAAAAGCAGAGCCCCAAGCAGCCACCTGCCTTAACCCCTTGCCCCTCCCGCCCCTCGCCCCCCACCCTTAAGCTGAGTTCCTGGCTCCCCCAGCAAGATGAAAGCTGCCAGGGGGACCAACTTGTCCAGTTTGCCTGGGACTGTCTTGTTTTGGGCACCGAAAATCCCACGTCCCAGGAAACTCTGAAATCCCTGATCACCCTAGAGCTTCTTTGGGGGCCAGACCAGCCTTGTGGGTTTTTCTGTAGGTCCCCAGGGGTCCCAGACTCTCACACGGGATGCACCTCTAGGGACTTGCCCAGTGTCCTCCCATCACCGCAGAGAGCTCCCTGGGGACCTGGGGCCACGACTCCCTTCCCAGCCGGGCAGTCCTGGGCATCCCCCCCAGCCACTTTCACTGGGGGCTGTTACCTACCAGACACATATATTGTCTCACATAATCCTCCCCCACCAGACTGCAAAGGTGAAAAAATGAGAAAAATGAGCCACAAGCAAGTGCTCAATCTGGAAGGAAATCCGGGTCTGGCAAATTCCCAGAGAGCCCGTTCTCTGAAAAATAAGAAATAAAAAGAGGTGCGCGGGATTTGAGGCTGGTGGTATGGCAAGCCACTGGGCAGCTGGAGAGTAAGGCCTGAGAAACAAGGAGCAAGGCCTCCCGGGCACTTTTTACAAAATGCTCCCCTCTCCCCCCACAAACCCCCAGAGAATTAGAATGGGGGCAGGGGTGGTACATACATTGTTGAAAAGCTCTCCTGAGTTCTGACACGTCCCCACCCCCATGGCCCTGGATCCCCGGGGAAGGCCCCCACTCTTCAACAAGAAAGGGACACTGGAGCTTTTGCAAATGCATTTGAACTTTGAGATCTAGAAGTCTCAGGAACATCCCTCTAGCTTTGTTAGGGTCACCACCCCTCATTTCAAGTACCTCCTCCCTAGGAAGGGTCAGGCTGGGAAGGTGGCTGATTTCAGAGACAGCTGTTTGTGACCTTTTCAGAAGCGCGATGCTGTGCAGCCCGGCTTTTCTCTGGGCGCAGCTGGAAGGGGTCAGCCTTGAGAGTAAACCAAGACCAAGGCCCGTAAGAAATCCCCATGAGCCTTTGAAAGTTGGAGTAAAAGCCTTAGTGCCCCCAACCAAGTACTATTTTTCTCAGTCTCTTTGTGAATGAATCAATGCTTGGCTGACACAGAAATGTTTGGGGGAGCTTGGAACATGTACCATCAGCAGAGGCTGAGGGCATTGCTAGATGGTTCAGGACCTCAGACCAAAATTTCCCAAGAATGTCTCTTAATCTCTCCGAGCTGCAAAATGAACACATCTCTAGTCCTTTCTAGAAGTCCCGGGAATATTTCTTTAATAGTGTTTCATTTCTTTTAGTCGTCAAATGGAGAAGTCTCCAGTTTTTTCTATAATTCCAAGGAAGTACTTCCTTCAGCTACCAAGAGGGGAAAAAGGAGGCGGTCCCTTGCTGGCTGGCTGTTGTCTTAGAACCTTCCTCCCAGACTTCCCTGGTGGCTCAGTGGTTAAGAATCTGCCTGCCAATGCGGGGTAGATGGGTTCGAGCCCTGGTCCCGGAAGATCCCACACATGCCACGGAGCAACTAAGCCCGTGCGCCACAACTAATGAGCCTGTACTCTAGAGCCCACGAGCCACAACTACTGAAGCCTGCATGCCTAGAGCCCGTGCTTCGCAACAAGAGAAGCCACCACAGTGAGAAGCCCGCGCACTGCGACAAAGAGTAGTCCCTGCTCGCCACAACTAGAGAAAGCCCACGCGCAGCAACGAAGACCCAACGCAGCCAAAATGATAATAATAATTAATTTATTTATTTATTTATAAAAGAAAAAAATAAAGAACCTTCCTTCCCAAATCCTCAACAGCCATTCGTTCCCATTGGTCTCCTGGGTCCATTTTGGTCTCCAGCCCCCAAGGCTGTTAACTTGCATTTATTGAACGTGGTTCTCTGCACCAAGCACCTGCCAGGGGCCTTCCCGTGCAAATGTGTCCCCGAGGTCTGTCCCTGACAGTCTCTTGGTTAATTTGCTATTTGATTCCTCAGGCTGGTCACAGTGCCTGTCACGTGGTTGGCACACAATCATAGTGTTTTATTATTGTCCTGAGCAGTCTTTCAGTTAACTTTCATCATAACCTGGAGATGCGCATCTCTCCACTTAACACGTGAGGCTCCGGAAGGTTCCTTGACTCCCCTGGGGTCACACAACCAGAAGGTGACCCTGCAGATCGGCACCTCGTCCCCTCTCTAAGCTGGTGGCCCTTTCCCCATGACTTGTTTTCACAGGTGAGCAACTTCCCTCACATAATAAGCACACCTCGGGTGCCCATCGAGCTAAGTGCCAGGCACACAAAGAAGGACAGAACACCAGCAGGGCACTCAGGCGACCTCTTGAGTGACAGCGAGCCCGGAGGTGTGCTCCGTGCTGGGCGGGGCAACACCAAAGAGGGCGGGGTCACCTGTGCTTCAGCGCATTGTCAGCTCAGTTTTCCCAGAGCCAGTGACTCTTGCACCGGGTCCCAAATGGCAGAGATCTGCAGGCAGCTGGGGGAGCGGGGCTCGGTGTGCCCGCAGCCCGGCTTGGTGGGGCGGGGGAGTAGTTCAAGAGGGTAACTTCTGGCCACACCCTTCCCCTCCCCCCAACCCGGTGATTTTCCCGGGCACAGGTCTCTCCCTCCCCAGCTTCGGGAATGGGTTTTGCCGAAGTCGCAGGGTGGCATGACTGCAAGGATGGGGCACGGGGTGGTGGGCGGAGGAGCAGAGGTTTATGGTGGAATCTGGAAGGATCGGGAAGCTGAGGTGCCGCGTAGCGCGTGAACCTCTTTCCTCCGTGCGAGCTCCTCTGCGCTCCTTCCAGGCGGAGCGCAAGTGCTGGGGGTTCCGAGCCCACCACCCACGCCTCTGAGATCACCTCTGGTCACTGTGAGCCTGCAGGCAGCTGACACGTGTCACCGGGACCTCGGCCCTGAACGGCACCCACCATTCACCTCCCCACAGTAAGCGGGAGAGTTTGAGTGGGTGGCGGGCAGGAGGGCAGTGGGAAGAGGCCCAGCTCTCTGCCTGTCTTTGGAAACCTCAGTCAAGCTCCCAGAGTACACGTGCATCTGTGGCTGCCACCCATCACCGCTGAATTCGCCGTCGGAAGGAGCCGGCTCTGGCGGAACCGAAGCGGCAAAGAACTGGGGTCCAGCCTCTGGGCGGGAAGGAAGGTTCAGCCGGGCAATCAGAGCTCTGCCCTTGGTGTGTCAGGCAAATTCCCCAGATTCCTGGCCTGGCAGGAGAGCTTCAGAAGTCTGGAGGTCCCTGCAGTCCCTTCTTCCCCTTCCCCCTTCCCCCGTCCCTTCCCACTCTCCCCATCTGCTATTCCTTAGGAAACTGCAAAACATGGAAGCTCCACCCCCAGCTGCTGAGCAGGTGCTATGCTCTTTGTATGCAGACCCTTCTGGTCTGGAATGTTCCTGCAGTGGCTGAAGGTGGTGCAGTTTGGAGCTTTCTACCCACCCCCAAGCTGCCTCCGGTCCTGGCTGTCCTGGCTCCCTGTGAAGTTACCAGCATGAATAATTGTGTGTCACGGGAGCAGTGATATACGAGTCTGTTTGACCGGCTTGCTTTCTTGCGCTAATATGTCATTCAGGATCCCTAAGCCTGCTGTGTTATGAATGAGCATAAATCAGATGGGAGAGGATGTTTCCAGAGAGTTCTCTTTCCCCTAAAGAAAAAGCACGGTCTTTTCAGGTGTGTCATTCCTGTGGGGCTGAGATGGGAAAACCTCTGCACGGATTGAAGTTCGAGATCCTATACCTGTTGGAGTCCAAAGAGCTGAGGATCCCAGACCCTCAGGCATTGTGCCCACTAAGTGACTTTTGAACCTGTACATTAAAGAAAGAGAGAGATCGTATGAGTCATTACACTTTGAGGGAGGGAAAGGGCAAGAGCCTTTCCACTGCTTCCTCCCCGCTCTGGTTCTCAAGGGCCAAACTGGCCCTCTCTGCAAAGCAGGATTTCCTTGGTGGTGCCTGAACCCAGGTCCCCTTATGGGCTGGTCCTGGGAGCACCCAGCAAACCCGATCTGCCAGCCCTGTTGGCAGCAGAGCCATGCCAAGGGGGATTTATTGTGGAGCTGGGACATGACAGGTGGGCTGGGAGCCTCCTCAGCCAGCACCTGTGCTGCAGCTGAGGGCTCGGGGCCCCCAGGGTGTGTGAAGCTTCTGCCACCCTCTACTTCAGAGCCACCTGCCCCCGCCTCCCTCCCCAGGTGTCCAGGCTCTGCCCTGCCCGCGGGAGCCCAGCGGCCCAGTGCTGTCACTTCCAGGGAGCCACCTGTCTTCCTCCCACCGGGGCTCCTGACAAAGGCCCAGAGGGCACAAAGCCACTTTGAATTTGTAAAGAATATATTGGTTTTGAGGCCAGGTTCCTCTCGCTGCTGCTCTGTGTTCTCTAGAGCTTTGGCCATGGTTGGATGAAGGATGTTAGCAAAGATCGCCCTCCCTAGAGGCTGCAACCACAGAAAGTGGACTCTGGGGAGAACCAGTCACAGAACATTGTTCTGGGTAGCTATGTGCTCCCTCCGTGGATAGAAGGAGACTTGAGGTGACCTGGGCCAACACTGTCTCCGTGCAGTGGGGGAGAGTGAAGTCCATGCCTTGTCCTGAGTCACACAGTGGCTTCTTGGCTGGACGGGAACCGCTCGGGCCTGCTCGTTCTCAGCCCCACTCCAGGGCCCTGTCAGCTCGTCCTATCGTACATTCTGCATGTCGGTGACCAGCGTCTAAATGCCTTCATATCTCCATGACTGTTTCCTGCCTTGCACGTCCACCAGCACATAAGCTCCCTGGGACTTGGTTTCTCTCCACGGAGTAGGACCTCAATAGGTAGCTGTTGACCGACTGGTGACTCCAAGTCCAGTGGCACTTCAGGCCTCTGATCTGACCTCAGTAGCCCTATGAACCAGGGCTTTAAGAAGAAACCCCAAAGTTGAGGCCCACTCAAGTGAATAAAACAGCTTGCCTCACTATTCCCTTTACCTAGTGGACAGGGCTGGTTGCAAACCGGACACATAAGGAGAACAGCTCTGAGTCACTCTCTGGGCTCCTGCTTTGGCACCGGAGAGGTGACCTCACCCACCGCCAGGCAGGACAGACAGCTGGATGACTCAGCTCACAACCAGGTGCAAGCTCTCCCCGATGGGCGCGAGGCCGTGCTGGGCAAGTACGTGGAGTGGCACCGAAGCCTGGGAGACACACGGGTTCCCATGAACGCCATCAGCAGGGTTGGCTGGGGGGGGGGGCGGGGCGATTCTCGCCTTGTACCATATACAATTGTAGAGCACAAGCGTTTGAAATAAAAACCTACTATGAATAACGAAACCTAAATAAATTCTCCCTGAGGATCCCAGATAGCTGTGCTCTCCCCTCCTCCTTCCTTCTTCCTATTTGGCCTGCGCTGCAGGCTGACCCAGGGACTCAAAGCCCTGGCCTACACCATAGCTGAAGAGTCGAATTCAGACATACAGGAGAAGGTCTAGGCTTCAAAAGTGGAGACCCCCGGGGACTCTGAGGTCAAAGGATTCATCGACCAATGGGCCAAATAGCTCGCCGGGTTCCATGGACACAAATTGCCCCTCTAACCCCAAGCAACGGCCTCCTTTTTTCTAACTGCTTTCCCAGGCCTTTATTCCCGGGATTTAGCATCTTAGTGACCGGGTCCTCTCCTAGTGCAAACAGCGCACTAACCATACGCGATGGGCCAGCACTGCCCAGACCGTGGGTTGCACCGAACCCCCTGGAGAACTTTCTGGAGGATTTGCACCCTACTGACACTCTTGAAGCCCATCGGCAGCCCAGGGGGGATGGGAAGTGAGGAGGGGAGTGGGGGCGGCCTAGCCGTCCCAGGTTGAACTTTTTGTAAAAAAATACCAACTGAATTATTATTTTTTAATTTAAAAACAAGCCCCCGGGTGATTTTGACATTTCCCTAAGGGGAGACCCACAGCTACATGTCATTCTAACCAGGCTGGGCCAAAACATGTCCCCCAGTCCTGTTTCCACAAGGAGACGGAAGAAGCTTGACCCTTCCTCAGCCGGGCCTGAAGGTGCTGGGGGGCTGCAGCAGGGACATGAGTGTCACCAACGGGGGAAAGACATCAGAGCCCAATTTCTGGCACCATTTCTAAGCGCAGGGAGCTCATTTCTGCCAGGAGGCTGGCTGTAGCCCGGGGTTTCCCTGGTTGGACAGCACTGTGCTAACAACAGATTTCACAGGCCTTGGAGGGGCCTGGCAGGTCACCAGCTGCTACTGCTTCTGGAAGCCGGGCGGGCCAAGGGGAAGAGGACAGCAGGGGCTGCACCAGTTTAACACTTGGCCACCTGGTGAGGGACCTGAGGTCAGGGGACAAAGGAGAGATTCAAAGGAAGCAAACCAACGACAGAGCATTGTGGGGGGCGGGGGGCAGTGGGAGGAAGAGAATAAAGGCCTGAGGCACGGGAACCCCCAGACAGTTTCCCGGAGAGCAGTCCAGCCTGGAAGTCCAGTTTGGTAAATGGGTGGAGAGGGTTTCCCTTCAGCAAATCACCGGGTGAGGTCAGCACAAAGATAATGGCTTCTCCCTCGTGTCACAAGGCTCCTTCAGCATGGCCTCGCCAGGAGGGTCCAGCTCATTTTAGAGGCTGCTTCTGAGGCTTCAGCTTCAGAAGAGGAAGGAGAAAGTCCCCCTTTGGGGCCTGTGAGCACGGGTGGAAAGAGAAGGCCCCTTCTGGTGGGGGAACACAGCCCCCTCTGTCCTGAGAGCGGGGCCAGCCAGCTGGGGGGCTGCACAGCCTCTCCTAGGGTCTAGGTGCCGGGTCAGGTGCTGGCATCTTCCGGGCAAGGCTGACAGTTTGTCCTGTGACCTTCCTCGCTTCTGGAAAACAGCTTTGCTAATGGTCGTTTGCATTACGAAGGGGAGGAGGTGTCTCGGACTCAGAAGGGCTCTCTTTCTATTTACTCCGGTCAGACCCTACCCACCGGCTCCCCAGCAGCCCCAGTCCTCCTCTGGACACCCAGGGTCACGAATTTACACACTTTTACACAGATACGTAATCTTCTAAAGGGCACACTTGTTCCTGCCAATGCCCTGCTTACAATTCTTCCATAAACTGTTGCCCTCAGGGTACAGTCCGAGTGGCCCCTCTGAGCTGCACCCCGCTTTTACCCTCCCATCTCTCCCACATGCCCCCTTCTCCTGCAGCCTCGCTTCCCTGCTCCCCAGAGCCGGAACACTGCCTCCCCGCCTTGGACCTCAGGCTCCAGGAACAGACCCCCGCCAGCCCTGACCACACGTGTGGTTCTGACGCAGGCTTTGACCCTGAGACCCTGCTCAGATACCCTCCACCCACCGCCTTCTTGACAAAATACGACCCCAGCCATCGCCCCCAGCATGTTGCTGGATGTAACCGCCCATTCTTCCGTGCCACCGACGTCCTGGGTGATGACTCGCTCTCTCTTTTTTTTAACTCATGTGCATACATCATAATGGTTATTCTCCTGTCCCCCCCCCTGTGGACAGTGTCCTTGCCAGGTCCTAGCACAGGGTCGGGCACACAGTGACGGTCAATGAGAGAGAAAGGAGGGGCAGGGAGAAGAGAGAGGAAGGGACCAGGTTAGATGCTAAGCTTGAGGTCAAAGCTTTTCTAAGGCAAAAGTACCTGCAGTCAGAGCAGGGTCTAGAATAAGGAAAGGGAGACCCCAATCTCAGGTAGCACATGCGCAGACCGGCACCCGAGGGCGAGGCCTCCTTAACTTTTGTGCCCTAGGAGCCCCTCTTCCCTCACCCTGGACCCTGCCCTGCCCAGGCTTCTTTTGCGTTCCTCGCAGCCCAGGTTCACTGCGGACACAAATCCAGTGGCTGCCTGCCGGGCAGCTGCTGGACCAGCTCTGTCTCAGGAGCGGGGCCTAGTCCTACGGCGGGGAGAAAAGCCCTGCCTTTGGGGAACCTGCAGTTACGGGCAGAGGAGACAGTCAGTCAACAGATCACCTTTAATTACAAACCGTAATGCGGGTTATAAAGGATGGGGACACGTGGCCTCAAAATTGGAGCCAATCAGTGAAAGACGTGCCTTCCCCAGAGAAGGGAAGCCAGAGCCGGGACCAGACAACTCAGCCCAAGGCTGCCCACGCTCATGGGCCCTTCTCTAGGCCCGGCTTCCCCAGCCCCGTGCAGCTGCCTCCCGTCCCACCCAGGGCAACCTGGCAGGACCTGCGACAGTGACTATACATAGACTGTACACGGGCAGTCCCGAGGAAAGCTCTCCAGGGTCCTTAAGGAGGTGTGTGTGGCAATGTCGACCGTGGTGCCGCATGTGCTGACGCGGTGCGTGAGTGACATAGGGGTCCATCAGTAGGGGACGGATAGGAACAATGCGGTGGCCACGGGCTAAGGACTTCTGTGCATCAGTAAGCATTCACAAGCCAGACGGGGACTTCCAGTGGCTAAGACTCCACGCTCCCAATGCAGGGGGCCCCGGTTTGATCCCTGGTCAGGGAACTAGATCCCACACGCCGCAACTAAGAGCCCACATACCGTAACTAAAAGACCGCACGTGCCATAACTAAGACCTGGCACAGCCAAATAAATAAGTAAATATTTCTTTTAAAGTTAAAAAAGGGCTTCCCTGGTGGCGCAGTGGTTGAGAGTCCGCCTGCCGATGCAGGGGACGTGGGTTCGTGCCCCGGTCCGGGAAGATCCCACATGCCGCGGAGCGGCTGGGCCTGTGAGCCATGGCCGCTGAGCCTGTGCGTCCGGAGCCTGTGCTCCGCAACGGGAGAGGCCACAACAGTGAGAGCCCCGCGTACCGCAAAAAAAGAAAAAAAAAAAAAAAGTTAAAAAAACAATTAAAATAAAAACCTTTAAAAAAAAACCAGGCTATGTGAACATACAGCAACATGGAAGGATCATAAAAATAGTGTAGAGTGAAGAAACAGGACAAGATTCATAGCACGTTATCACTTATGTAAATTAAAAATACACATGCAAAGCAATGGGATCTATCTATATATAGACATACAGACACACACACGCGCGCACACACACATACACACAAATCTAAAAACAGACATCAACTACCTTATGGTGGGCTCCTGAGGAGGGGGGAGTGGGAGTGGAGATTGCAGGTGCGGGAGAAAACAGTACCCAGCATGCAAGGGCTTTGCACAGGCTGATGCTAACTGTGCTCCAAGACCGAGTCTGGACAGCTTTATCCTGTGTACCTGTGGTCCAACACAGAGCATGACGACCAACCAGTAAAAACCTTGACCTAGAGCACTTCACACTAGCACGCTGACTGCATTCCATTTTTTTCAGGGGCCGTAGAAATTATTCCAATCCAATTCCCCACTTTAAGGTTGAGGAACCCAGAGCCCGGAGAGGGCATGTGAGTTGGCCCTGCTGCACAGCACTTCGGTGGCAAAAGGAAGACTTGATGAAGGTCCTAGCCTCTGGCTGGCCTTCCTTGTGCCATTCTCTGTCCAGTTCCATTTTCTGACCGCTCAGCCCAACCTCCCCAGAGTGTTT
Source organism: Delphinapterus leucas (assembly GCF_059928025.1). Taxonomy (NCBI): domain Eukaryota; kingdom Metazoa; phylum Chordata; class Mammalia; order Artiodactyla; family Monodontidae; genus Delphinapterus; species Delphinapterus leucas. The sequence goes on from NC_143133.1 coordinate 105,261,967, forward strand.
GTTTAAAGGGCTTAGCTGTTTGTCTTAGCACATGGGTGCCCAGGCTGAGGTAATGCACTGGCGTTAACAGGCTCTTCCTGTGTAGAGTGCAAGGTGAAAGTTCCTAGGGACCTGGGAAGCTCAGGGACTACTTTATCTTTGTTGTTTAGTGTTTTTCCTCTTTCCAGGACAACTGCCTCAAAGCTCAGATGAGCTCATTTACTCGACTGGGCAGGTAAGTGCAGAACCTGGACAGGGTTTTAATGGGAGTGAATCCTGTTGGGAGGAAGTGATATCATCGTGGTGCTGAGGGCGGGAGGAGTGAGCCTTTAAAGGACCCATCTTTCCCACAGCATTCGCCCTGCCCGTGGTATGTCCAGAAGCCCTGCACAGGGTGGGTACGATGTGTTGATGTCAACAGATTTGCCGGAACCCGCAGACCCATAAAACTGCTGACAAGAAAATTGGATAGGGTATTAACGTGGGTAGTTGGTGGAGGTTTATGACCATAACTTTTCTGAGAGGGGGGTATGAACCATCAGTGTCAGGGAACCTCTCCAAGGAGCAGCCTTCGAAATGGGCTTATATCACTAATGCCCCCCCGACACTGCGTGACCCGGCTTTTTACAATGAAAGCATATACATGTAAATGTATACATACACATACATACACAGGGAAAACAGCATATATCATAAGAATGGATGCTCACAAATTCCACATACCCATGTAATCAATACCCTGATCAAATTTCAGAACATTCTCAGACTGCAAAAGCCCCATGTGTCCCTTTCAGGTCCCTGCCCGCCCTCCAGGGGGTCGCCACTATGCTGACTTCTAATGACATAGGTGAGTGTGCATCTCCTGTTTGAACTCCGTCAGCTTCAGGGTCAGGGTGTCAGCAGACAAGAGACCCTGTGCTCGTCGATTAAAGCCGCTTTAAACTAGTAAACTGTTCTCTAGTGAGGTAAGCAGGTGACTGGCAATGTTCCCAGCCTGGGGGCTGCTGAGGTGCCCAGGGAACTAAGGGATTGCCTGCTCTTGGAATCCCTAGGGAAGCCAGCAGAAACCTGGCCGCTGGGCCCTGGCCCCAGGCTGGCTCCCGGCTTGCCCTGCACCATGACATCTGCAGGCATCACGCAATGGGCTGCTGCTCTTTGCTGAGCCACCTGGGCCCTGCTGGGAGCACACGGGTTTGACACGTGTTGTAGGCGCCTCGGATGAGCTGTCATCACTTACCTCCGAGAGGTTTCAATGGTGACAAACCTCAGAGCCTTGAAGATGTATTGGATTGTGGGAAACAGCCAAACATTGTAGCCACATGTGAGAAACAATGGTCTCATATGCTCAAATCACTCTTAGAATTTCTCTTTTAGAAATCCCTTTGGAGCCAGACGATAAGTCACTGTTCTTTTATCTTGGGGTTGTATCACGTTTGTGATGAAAGACGGTTATAAGCCTGTTGGACTACCCACCATTTTTCTCACATGAGTGCCCAGCAGAAAACAGAGCCCCAGCCAATTGCCACTAAGCAAATGGGAAACATTCATGGAACAGACTTCACTAATAATCCCGGTTACCACTTATTGAGCACCTTCTATGTACTAGAATATATCTCTCATTTTAGTACAATAACAACCCCCAAAGGTGGGCATGATGTTTCCCATTTTACAGATGAGAAACCGAGACTTGGATGGTAAGTGATTTCCCCAAAGTAACCCAGGTAGCAGAGTTGGGATTCGAATCAGGTCTGTCCATCTCCACGGCCCATGCGCTCATGGGCTCTGAGAAAGGTCCTCTGGGGCAACCACAAAAAGAGCGATGGGTGGGCTCTTTGAGCTTCTTCTTGGGAGAGGAGTTGAGGCTACTGGTGTGAGATGTGAGTGAATGGAGCAGAAAGGGTGGGCTCTGCTGTGGCCCCAACATCTCTCACACTCTCACCAAGAACCAGACCATTGCAATCAAATAACGTCAGCCCTGATGGGAACTGAGAGGGCATGGCACCCCACCCTCCTTGGAGGAATGAGGAAACAGACATCTCAAGAAGATGTGTAACTGGCCAGGGTCACCCAGGGCGGGACCAGGAAGGCTCAGGAATTCCAGGCCTCTGTTCTTCACCCAGGATTGGGTGGCCTCCTTTGTTTGTCTGTCGTGCCTTTCTTGAAGCCAGGGTGGCAGATTTTAAGTAGGTGGAGGACACACCCACTCAGGTGACCAAGGGCAGCAGGTGGTCTCACGGTGGAGTCAGGAAGGAAGGATGTGCTGGGCTGTGAAGACAGAGCCCTGCCAGCCCCGTTCCTCCTGCTGGGCTTCGTCGACCTTTAGGGAGGCTCCCGGTACAATGTTTTCCCTCTGCCTTTCCTTGAACCCACGCCGAGCCTGCTGCTGTCGAGAGCACCGCCCCTCCATACACCTGTTGGGCAAATATTCTCCCAGAGAAAGGACACCAGGAGTCACAGGTGGGAGGGAATCCCCCTGAAGACTGTGGCCTCGAGAGTGAGATCATGGGTCTTGGAAGCAGATGCATTTTATAGATCCAATAAATTAGACACAGTCCGCCTAGTTATGTACTGGCAGGTGTCATGGAGCCTTGATTACTTGGCTCAGGGAGAGGAAGCAGAAGCAGAGGCAAAGCTGGGTTCAGTGACCAGATCACGCAGCCAGATAGGGACAGAGTCCAGCTGAGGACCCCGTGTGCTGAGGCAGCAAGCTACTCTGGAAACGTCTGGCCCCCCTGCTGGACGCACATGGGTTTCTGGGCCTCCTTGAGAGCCAGCCCCCATCACCGGACCCCCGAGCAGCTGCCAGGTGTGGGCTCTGATGTAGAATAGTGATGACAGCAAACATTTATACTGTCCAGCATATTTAACCATCTAACCCTCTCAAGGGCTCTGAAGTTACACAGGGCTCTGATTCCCAAGCAGAGACGTTAAGCAATTGGTCCAGAGTCACACAGCTTATAAAATGGCAGAGCTGGCAGTAGCCTAGCTGCCCATGGAGGGCAGGCACCCAGCTACGTCCATCTCCCCAACATCCCCAGAAACGTGCCGGCACTCTGTACAAATCAAGGATGCGGGGTCATGTTTGATATGCCCGGTGGCTACTTCTTTCTGCTCTCAGTGCCCAAGGGTGCGGCTAAGGGGTGTCCAGCTGCCTCCCAACAGGTCGGAGGGTTGCCAAGGTGACCGCGAGGTTCCCATTGCTCTCAGTGTGAAGTGCAGACCTAGTGCCTGGGGTGCCCAGCACTGTCTTTTTTTTTTTTTTTTTGCGTTACGGGGGCCTCTCACTGTTGTGGCCTCTCCCGCTGCGGAGCACAGGCTCTGGACGCGCAGGCTCAGCGGCCATGGCTCATGGGCCCAGCTGCTCCATGGCATGTGGGATCTTCCCGGACCGGGGCACGAACCCGTGTCCCCTGCATTGTCAGGTAGACTCTCCACCACTGCGCCACCAGGGAAGCCCCCAGCACTGTCTTTATCTCTGTTCTTGTCCCTTCTCTGGCCTCTCAGAGTCCTCCTCTCCCAGAAGCCCTTTGCTACCTCCATGGGGCCTTCTGCTGGGAGCCTTGGGTGCCCTACCTTTATCTACCAAGGCCAAGTCCAGACAGAGGCCGTGGTCCTCGATCACGTGTTCCCTTAGCGCACAGGTCCCTGAGTCTTCCCCTCACCCATTCGATTCCATCTGCCCCCACGTGCATGTGGAGCACCCACTTAATACTGGCCTGTGCTGGGTCTAGGAGGGCTCCACAGATGAAGCATCGCCCCATCCGCACCCGACACACGCACTCCTAGTCCAGGAGTCAAACACGACCAACTGCTCTGCAACACAGGTGGGGACCAGTGTTATAATCCCAAGTGTTCTGTGAATTCAGGGCAGGGTAGATTGATTTCCAAAGCAAAGCGTCAGAGGAGGAAAGAAGTATTTGATCTGGACTGGAGATGCCTGCGCTTCTGAGCAGCCACTGGACAGCACAAGTCTGAGCGCCCTGTTTTAGAATCCCTGCAAGACTCAGAGCTTTCCAGAATCACAAGCTTTCCTTGAACCCCGGCTGAAAATCGGTCATAAGGTGACTGTCCTACCACATGGTCAAATCCAGGAGGAACGAGCAGTGCTGCCCTGGCAACAGAGGGCCTTATTCCCAGGAGGCCCTCCATGAGGGCTTCTTGGCACAATGACAAGGATGACTGTCTTGAAGCTTCTTCTTGTGACATATTAAGGTACAGCTGGGCCCCCCAGGAGGTGACCCCACCCCCCCCGCGAGGAAAATGTGGCCTTCAGGGGCTACTGGGTCAACTTGGCAACCGGACCTGGGGCAGCCATCTCACAGGCTCAGAGTCTTCCAGGTAGACGGGACTTACGCGGCCTCCAGCCCAGGGAGGGGGACATGCAGCTTTGGCATGAACTCCTCCTGTACCTGAAGATTTATCTCCATTTTGCTTTAGAACAACACAGAATAAGATTAATCCCACCACCGGGTTCTTACTGTCCTTTTCTCAGTTTGAACAGTCTTGGTGGCCTCATCCTCAAGCATGATGCCCAGACCCTCAGCTGTCCCGTCCTTCCCTCCACCATGATCCAGCTCATCACACTTCCTCCTGAAAGGTGTCCCAGGGCTGAGGACAGCGTCCAGATGTGGACCGACCAGCTGGACCTCATGCTGGGTACTATCTCCCCCGTGAATGTGGCCAAAAATGGTGCCTTGGGGTAGCCATGTGGCACAACTGGCTCATGTGCTCCCCTTCCACCTCTCCCAGAAGGAATTCCTCCACTGAATTTCACCTCCCACTGGGTCACTGGGACAGTGGGTGTGTGGTGAGTAACTGTCTGCAAAGCCATAAGCTTCTTGGGAGAAAAGCAGTAGCCAGAGTCCAACCCCTTATGAGCTGATTGAGAAAAGCAGGGGCTCGGAAAGGGCTGAGAGCAGTGGGCACCTTATCTAGGTGCTGGTCTGGTGACTCATTTCTATTGTATAGGAGTGAAACCCCAGCTCGGGTGTAGGAGGCCCTGTGGAGGTGGGGAGGCTGCCCCGCCATCTCTCAGCTGGGGCAGGAAGCCTGCCCTGCAAGCAGCCCACCTCTCCCCTCTCCTCCCTGGGGGTGAATCAGCTGATGGGGACCGCTGGTGCCTTGGGAAAGAGGAAAAGACAGCTGACCAGCCAGGCTTCCGTCTCTGCTCAGCCACAGCTGAATGGAGTTACTGTTCTTTCTGCTGGAGCATCTTCCGAGGCCGAACCATCATTTTAATCCAGATGTAGCTCAGTCGCCTCTACTGCCCTCCCTGAACAGGCAAAACGCTTGTCCCTGGAAGTGGCCAGACTGTGGAGACCTCGGCAACTTTCCTGGTCTGATGGGGAGCTGTTTACAGCACACAGCAGCGAAAGGTGAATTAGTCTGTGCTGACAGCTTTGGAAAGAACCAGGGCCCAGCCCTCCTCTCAGGGAGGGCTCCTACACCCTAAAACAGGACAGAGCGGGCCGAGTTCCCGTGGCTGAAGGCCTCGTGTGAGGGCGCCAGCTCCGGCCTCACTGAGTCAGCACCCTGGAGAGCTGCCCCACCCCCTTCCTAAGCGGTGAGGTCAGCGCAGATGCGCCCGCCTGGCTCCAGCTCACAGCGGGAGAGGGAACCGCGGCCGCCAGGCGAAGCTCCCAAGCAGAGTTGCAGTGACTCTCATGAAGGCTGTGGAAAACTCCAGAACCCAAGAGGCCCAGGGAGCAGGGCTCCAAAGAGCAGCTTTGCTGACAAAATCTCACCGTGGGCACACAGACGGGTGTGGCATTGCTCAGCACTTCTTAGCAAATTGCTTCTCTGACACTGAATTATAATCTTCCTAAAAGGCAGCCATTGTGAGACTCGAGTGAAGCGTCACTTCCCATGTTCCCCTGGAGCCACTGTTCCGGACACTCCGGTGCTGCATTCCTGAGAGCTCCAGACTCAAAGGAGTGGCCAAGCGTACCAGCGGAGGTGCTTCTGTTGCAAGATCCAAATTAATCCACCTCCTCAGGCTTCTCGAGGCAGCTCTCCTCCCAACCGGGCACTGAGCTCAGAGTGAGCGACATCACCTGCCCAGGGGAAAAGCACCTGCCTCGCCCGGCAGAGGCTCGAAGAGGGGTCCAGGCTGGAGAACAGCGCAACAGCCCTCCTCAGAACCCAGCCTCTGGCCTCTCTCCAGTCCACTGGTTCTCAAAAGCAGGGTGAAAAATGAATCGCTGGGGAGTTGTTGAATGCAAATCTGGGGGCCCCACCAGCGAGATGCTGACTTGGTATAGGTCTGGAGTGGGACCGGGAATCCCCCAGCAGCCCTGGGTGACCTGTCGCACGCTGGAGCACTCCACCCAGGGCGAGTGGGTGCCACTGGTGCTCCGACACTGTTAGGGGCCAGGGATCACTGTGGAGAGCCTACCGCCCACAGCAAAGAGCCGGCTGTCACGGAAGCAGCCCACTGGCCCCACGGCTGGCTGCCCTTGGCTCGCGCGGGCAGGCCCTGGCCACGCAGCTGGCCTCGCCACAACCCTGCCACCTGCTTGCTGGTTGTCAGGAGGCTAAGGGACTGTGGCTGAGCCCGGCTTTTCCCCTGGAGAACTGAAAGCACAAGGCACCCACCTTTTCACTCGGCCAGTGTGGCATCTGGAAGGACAGACAAAAGGTAGTCTCCCACAAGAAATGGCCCATATTTATTGGAGTTGGCCTAGGGGATGGGAGCTTCTGTGTCTGACCTGAAGAGTGGAGAGGCCCTTTCTTGTCCAGCAGTGGAGAGTGAACATGACTGATGTCCTCAGTGGCAGTGCCTGCACCTCTACGTGACGCCACGACGTAGGGGGGGAATGCTTGTGGCACCCTGGTGTTTTCCTCTAGGAGCACTGTTACAAGTGAGGTTCTCTTCTATAGAACCGTTGGTGCCACAGTCCACCATGGAGGGGTTAAAGAGGTTTCTAATGGGCTGTCCTGGAGACCTACCTATAATGCATGACACGGCTGCTCGGGGAATGTGCATTCTGAAAGGCTCAACTCTAATTGCGAGCAAACATGGGGAACATCATTTGCTTGCAAGGTAGGGCCCGCCTCTGTGACTCAGCTTTGAATGTTTCCGAGGAGGCTGGGGACAAAGCCTGGGGACAAAGCCCGGGCCCTGACGGCAGAGGCCTGGCATGAATGCGCCTAAGAGGACCTCAGGCAGCATCCTCACGGACAGGCTGAGCCAGCTTCATTCCACAGGCTGAAGGTCAGGTCGTGCCAGGCTCTCGGTGGGCCCTTGGTCAAGGGCCCATGAATAAGGAGACTGTGAATGTTGCTTAGGGCCGTGAAGCCTCCTGCAGTGGGATCCAATTGTCCTACCTACCAACCACAAAGCCAAAACCTCATTGCAGGGCTCTGGCCTAGAAGACAGAAAAGCCACTTTCTACAACCACAAGAATGTTACCTTTGTCTTCACTGAGGCGCTCTAATGAGCCATAGAGCATTTTACTGGAAGATATTTACAGATGAAAACACCCCCAGGGAGAGGCTGCTGTGGGTTATGTTTTCAAGTGTGCGCAGGATTCATTCCGAGCTATGCACTGTGGTTCCATGGATGCTGAATAGGGTGGCTCTGCAGACCCATTGTCACCCGTTTTGTTTGTGCTCAGGGCCCAAATAATTTTAAGAAGTACTTAGTGAGTGACCAGCTGCGATGTCTCATATTCAAATTTGGCTTATACGTTTATGCCAAATTTGGCATATGTGTTTACAGTTTGGGGACACATACACTGAAAAAAAAATCTCTTCTATTTTTTTTGGCATGACTGAAGCATGAAGCAAAAGACTAAAGTTTAAGTTTCCATAGAAAATTCTGTGAAATTGCAAAATGTCATCACTGCCAGATGGGAGGAGATAGAGGAAGGATACTTCATCCTTAGAGGCAGAAGTTGGTGGATTTGTGCACCTCGGAAGCCTGAATTAATAGTTCTACCAAACCATTCTGGAGCCTCTGGCCACAATATATAAATATGCAGACTCTTGAATGAACAATTACGAAATTGTGGTCCCTGGTTTCAATGAGTATCTTCGGGAGGAATACTAGAACCCAGGTTCCTTGTGAAAGCCATAAAATAAAGGGTATAAAGAAAACTTCTTGAGGCTCACTGTGGAAATAAAAGGCCTTGCTTTGGTTTGGGTCAGTAAGCCCTGGTACTGCAGAGATGATGGTAGAGGGAGGGGTCCGGTGCCCCAAACTGCTTACAACCCAAGCAAAACCAGGCTACAGATGTCCACGGGGCAGCCATTGTGAGTTCATCTACTCTCTCATCCGTTGTTGCCTGACCCTGGGATCTTCCTCTAACCCACTGTCAGCTAATCTGGGAGAGTAGCTAGGACTAAAACTTGATAGGAAACCCCAAGGTATGAGGCTTATCTTACACACAATCCCCCTTTCTTTTCAAACCAACACTGTGTTTCAAATAAAAGCACACCTCCCTCCCTCTCTTATTCCTGAGGCAGCCACAGAGGTGAGCTGCTATTTCCCAACAGTGTCCTGAGCCAAAACACATGAGAACACACAGGAGCAGATCCAGACTTGCTGGCCCCATGGAGATTACACAAAGCTTGGTCCACAACATGGAATAATGTAAGCGTGTATGAGGTGTTGAGCATTCCATGGATGCCCCACGTGTCAGATGCATGCCCACATCCCAGGTCTGGCGCAAGGCCCACTCCCTGGGCCTTCAGTTAAATGCAAGTTCTGTGCTACCAAGAAGATACACATCAACAGCTGAATTTCGGCTCTCGAGCCCTTTGAAGATAGGACTGCTGTATCCCAGCCCTCTGGCACCTCCTGCAACCCGCCTTCTCTCTGTGCAGGAAATGACACACTCTCTTACTGGGATCACACAGCACACATATCCACAGAAGCAGCCAAGGAGAAAACACAAATCCCATAAACAGGAACTTTATTAAACTACACATTACATAAAAGAACATACAAATGGCCCTTTAAATACATTCAGTTTATCTTAAATTTATATAGAAACTTATTTACAGTTCTGCATTATATATTTAAATTATTTTTCCAAGCTTACTACCAATAAAAGGTAATAGAATGATCACCTGTTCACACAGATGCATACAAGCTGTCCATAGGGCTAAGCGAAACACCACTTCTCAGGAAACTCAGCTTATTAGATATCAAAGCAACAACTCATTCTGAAGGTGCTTTCTTCTGAGTGGCCCTTTATGTGAGACCTCTGCTGTAGAGATGCTGGGGGTTAGTTCTGGAAGCTGATCCCAGGGCAGACATGGGTCCTTGGTTGCTCATGATGACTTGGACTCTTGGAGTTTGAAGGACGCTTGAAGACCATGATCGAGGCCATGCCCCTACTTCTGCAGACTGGGAAACAAAGGATTAAGAAGAGAGAGTGACTTGCCAAAACCACACAGCATCAGTGATGGAACAGGGACTCTGACCCCAGTTTCTAGGGTCCCGCCAAGGGGTCCCGACCCTGGCACTACCCACAAATCCACAAACTTTTGATCTCTTTCACAGGCCCTATGGTTTGAACATTTTTGTCTGCATGGTTAAATACATGATTTTTAAGGCTTTTTGGGATGGTGAAAAATGGCTCAGGATTCATCTTTGTGGAGCACTGGAAATACGTACTGAGGGCTGCTTTTACAAGAGGTTTTGTGGTCAAGTGCCTTACTTCTTCAACCATGAAGTTTACCTTTTCCATTTAGCTGACTTATGGAAGCTCAGAGTTTCCAATTAATTTGAATGGAAGGCAACATTCTACAGGAGGGAGACTGTAACATCGACCATATGGATTCATCACAAATACATTATATTTGCCGAAATCCACCTACCACTGTCAGATCTAAAACAAAGTTTCACTAACAAGTGATCAAAAGTGAAAAAAAGGGGGGGGATTTTTAAATAACAAAAAAGTTTCAAGAATTCCCCCATTTCCCAATTAGTCAGAGGGAAATAGTGAACTGGCACTGAGTAGAAATAGTACATGTTTTCCTCTTTCTTTTGAATGAAGCCTTTTTTTTCCAAAAATTTCCTGATAATATAAAATCTTCTTAAAGCAATTTTTTTGGGTCTGTTTTTAAAAACTTGATCTGGTTTTTCTCAGGATTTAAAACCACTGTACCAAAGAACAGACAGCAACATTAAAAAGTATCGAGAGAGAGAGAGAGAGAGAGAGAGAGAGAGAGAGAGAGAGAGAGAGAGAGAGAGAGGGAGAGAGGGAGAGAGGTGAGAGGAGAGAGCTTCTCTCCAGGCTCCAGGTCACATTAGCAAAGGAAAGAGTGGGAGACTGAAGGGTTTTTTTCTTCCCTGTAACTAGAGCGAACACAAGTCGTAGCAGCCTTCACTCAGTTTTACAACAGATACTCAAATGAGAAAACACAACGGGAAAGATGTGCTCAGCTGAACACTCCCTGATGACCTTCCATCAAAATATGGCACCTCTAAACTCTGGAAGCTTCAGCATTCTCCCAGGGGCTGCCACCCATCTGCAGGGGAGACTTGCCCCACTGCCCACGGTGCCTGCCCCAACACACAGGAGCACCCGATTTCCGTCCACCAGTCTCACTTTCCCTCCTGTCCACACCCAAACCCTCACCAAAGTCAGCAGGGTGAGGCGAGCAAAGAAGAAAGTCTTCAGGAAGACGGAGCCAACCACAGAACACCCAAGGTATTGCGGAAGTCCAGTTGCCAGCTATGCACGGGGTGGGCAGGTGGAACCCTGAGGCCAGGGAACACAGGAAGATAAAAACATCTTCACCATTTCCCCCCTGGGCCGCATTTCACTCCGTGAAAGGAACCAACTAAAACAACGTTTAAGTTTTATATTAAAACATAAGTCATTGATACATAAAAACTGGCCCCAAATCTTCTTTTACTTGTTACATAGGAAAGTCATTTTCCTCGTCTGAGTCGTTCACGGGTCTCTGTGGTCTGTTTGGGAGACGGGGTCCGCCTGGTCCACCTCCGGGGCGCGGGTGGAGATGCCTGCCCATGGCAGCAGGACGTCCGTCCGTCCGTCCATCCAGCCAGAGTCAGCGCGGCATGGTGGGCGGGCCCCACGGCTGCACCTTCGGTGACAGGAGCACTGGCAGGTGGCCCCGGCAGACTTTATGTGGAATAGACATTCGGGGTCGGCCTTTCGCAGAAATCAGTCCTCACCACCCGAACCCCATGAGGCGAGCGGGGAGCGCGGACGCCTCTCACTTCCACAAGGGATGGAGCCCCTTCCCCAGCGCCCCCCGACAGGCGTCCTTCAGCCGGAAGGAGGCCCTTTCCCCGGCCCCGCGGCCCTTCGGCGGGGCCTGGGCGCTGTCTCCGGGGCCCTCGGCTGACTCGGGCCCCTTCCGGGGGGCGCGGGCGCTGCCGATCCGCCGCAGGGCGCCGCTGTCCTTGGGGGCGGCGTCCTCGGGGCCACCCTTCACCTTCAGCTGCCGCTGCGACACGGTCCGGGTGAGGCCCGGGGATCTGGCCACAGGCGGGGAGTCGGTCCTCTGGCACCGAGACGAGGAGGCGACAGTGTTGCGGGCGAAGCTGGGGACCGGGGCCGGGCCGCGGGGCGCGCTGGGGGCCGGCGGGGCGCGGGGCGGCTCCTCGGGGCTGTCGGGGCCCTGGGGGCCGGAGCGGCATATCTTGCTCTCCTCGGGCTTCTGCCGTGGGACATTGCGCAGGGGCTTGGCGCTGGGCTTCCTGAAGGAGCTCCTGGGCGGCGCTGGGGGCTCCCTCCCGGGCCGGACCGCCGTCGAAGGCCTCCTGGGCGACGCGTTCGGGGTCCCCAGCACCGAGCTGCGGCGCGACAGCGGCGCCGGCGGGTTAGCGCCGACGGGGCCCTCGCGAGGGGGGCGCTTGCCGGGTGGGGGGGCGCGGCCGGCGCGCGAGATGGGCACGACCTTGCGCATGCTCTCGCTCTCCCAGCCCGTCAGCGTCCGCACCGGCCCCGCCGCTGCCGCGCCCCGCCGGGCAGGCCCAGCCCTGGACGCCCCCGTCGACGCCTCTTTGAGGGGGCTCCTCTTCGGGGCCATCACCTCCCTCCCTCTGGCCGGCCCGTCCTTGGGCAGGCCCCCCTTGCAGTCCGGCTCGCTCTTCCCTGAGAGGGAGCGGCCGGAGGCGGAGGCGGCAATGGGAGCCTCCGCAGGCGGGTGGCAGGCAGGGTTTGAGGAGACCTGGCTGCCGCCCGTCTCCCCAGCCCTGGAGGACACGGAGCCCTCCCCGTCGCCCCCCTCCCCCGGGTCCCCCCCTTCGGGTCTGGAGTCGGTTCCCTCCGAGCAGTCCAGGGTCAGCGAGCAGTCGGTGGTGTCCGAGATGTAGAACAGAGACCCAGGATCTTGGTTCTCGGGGTCGCTGCTGCCCTCAGATACCGGAGCCGCGCTGATGGGCTCATCCGGGGCAGCGCTGCCATCCCCCGGGACCGGGTTGGGACGCCCCTGGGCACCTCTGCCCACAGGCGTCGGGCTGCCGTTGCTGGCGCCCAGGGACTGCGGGCTCTCATCCCCCACGGACGCCAGCTCCATTGGGCTGAAGTCATTTACGGTCAGCGGGGCCAGCTCCTCCGGGTCCTTGGCAGCCTGGAGGTCGAACTGGGCCAGACCCGTCACCAGCTCATGCTCCCTAATCCCTAGAGCCAACGGCGGAAGTGGAGGGGACCGCACGGAACCCAGGCCCACGGGCTCGCTGTTCCTCTTTCGGAGGATGCTGACCCCATTGCGCCGAACCCGGGGTAAGGCGGGGGCGGGTTCCTCAGGCCGGGGCGCCGGGAGCTGCCTCGGCCAAGCGGAGGTGGGGTGGGGGTTTTCCTCCTGGGCCTCCGAGGCCGGAGGTCTGTGTGCTGGGCTGGAGCCCTGGTCCCTCTGTCCTCCAGGCTCCGTCTGGGCTCCGCTGGCTGGGGCCTGCCGGGGGCAGCTCCGGGGCAAGCTGTGGAACTTGAGCTCCTCCGGGCTGCCAGTGGAGCTCTCCAGGAAGGTCAGCAGCTCCCGGTCGGCCACGATGCCCAGGGAGAGGCGGGAGCGGCGGGTGTTGGGGGGCCGGTAGGAGAGGCTGATGGGCCTGGAGTACAGGAAAGGCAGCAGGTCCTCCACGCCCCTCTTAGTCAACAGTTCCACGTCATTCTCACTGCTGCTCCGGCCGAATCCAAGCTCCCCAGCCGCCCAGAAATGCCGTTTCTGCTCCAGCTCCTTCAGCCGCTGCAGGCGCCTCAGCTCCTGCACCTCGCGGTCGTGGTTGTCCTGAAGGAGGGACGGAGAGAAGCCAGAAGAGGCATGAGACACGTGGGACCCAAGTGCAATTCCAGAGACAGCTACCCTAAGGCCCCACTGAGAGACACAGGCTGGAGGAGAGACCTGGGTCATTTGTTTCACCGAGGGAGACGGCCTGTGTTTGCATGCGAATGTGTGTTTGCAGTGCTTGTGTGCCCAGAGGGCTGGAGGCCTCTGTTCTCTGCAAGCAACGTGGGCGTGGCCGGGCGTGCACACTAGGCCTGGCCCCAACCATCTGCCTAAAGTTGTCATCAGATCCCCTGGGCCCAACTTCCAGTCAAGGCATCGTGCCCTCAGTGCGGGCTGTGATTCCACACATGCCCGAGACCTCAACTCGGAGGAAACCCAACTTGGTTTCTAAGCAGGGCAAGACAGAAAGGACTTCCAGGAAAGTGCTATTCAGGCAAGAGCAGAGAGAAAAATACAACGGGTGTTAAAAGAATCTGTGTTGCATGGAAACATCTACACACACACACACTCATGTGCACACATCCTACTTAACAATGACTTGGATGCATAAATGTAGACTCAGGACATTAAGAGACGCCTTTCAATCTGTGTTCTCTGAATGCTCCCTGGTAAAGAAACACCAGAAATGCCACCGAGGCTCTGTCCCTTGTGCCCCACCCACTTCCCACAATCGGAGAGGAGGATTTGCTTTACAAATCTTTCTACCTTTCTCCCTGCTCCAAGGAGCCAGCCCTCCCACCACAAACCGAACCGGAACAAATGCACACACCAAAGCACGCTTTACTGTCCTTAAATATACTCGTGTCACATAAACGTGCAGATGTCGCACCCAAATCTGCTATCATTGGCGCTTTTTACTTGAAAATCAATTTCCTCAGAGAGTGGACTTTCCCTTCCAAGTTTCTGAGAGGCTCTGGCTCTGACCGGAAATTCTGGGCTCCTCCTGCAGCTCTGCCCTCGGGCTCCCCAAGGTCCCGGGTCTTCTCCTTTCAAGGCTGCCTGTGGGAGGGCATGGGGCCAGCTCCTGGCTCTCAGGACAGCGGGGCTGAGAGCATCATACAGGTGGCCTCATGGGCCTGGAGAATTCTGACTGGGAGCGAGGGCCTAGGAAAGAGCCAATTTGGCGGCTACCGCCCACCAGCGCCTCCACCTGCTGACCTCACTGCTTGGACAGGGGAGAGGAAACGTGGCCACAGGCTCAGCCTCCTCTTCACTGGACAGAGAAAGGCAGCTTGAGAACTCTAGCTAATCACTTAGGGCTGGGGAGATGTCTGAGCAACCCCTCAGAGAAATTCAGCTAAGGACACATCTGTACTTAAAATATAGGGAAAGAGGTGACCCACAAGTACTTGGTTCCTTATTAGCACCTGCAATGATGGGATGTTATTTTGCTTTTAATTGACAGATGAAAGTTTTATTTGCAAAGCCAAGCAACCCGGGCTTCCCTGGTGGCACAGTGGTTGAGAGTCCGCCTGCCGATGCAGGGGACACGGGTTCGTGCCCCGGTCCGGGAAGATCCCACATGCCGCGGAGCGGCTGGGCCCGTGAGCCATGGCCGCTGAGCCTGCGCGTCCGGAGCCTGTGCTCTGCAACGGGGGAGGCCACAACAGTGAGAGGCCTGCGTACCACACACACACAAAAAAAGCCAAGCAACCCAAAGAGTTTTGTGGCTTCTGCATGAACTCAGAGATTATTGGACCTGGAGGCTGAAGGGCAAGAAAGCAGCAGTCATGTTCAGACAGCAGCAGACTCCCTCACTATCAGGGCACTTTGGAGCCCACTCTGGCCGAGGACAGCCTGGTTCCCCAGATGCTAACCCCTGGCAATAGCTATGGAGCTTAAAACAGGGGAGTGAGGACCTTCCCATCATCCCGCTGCGACAAAGGTCCCCCTGAAAGAGGAAAGTGTCTCCTGGGAAGGGGGGAGGATCTTCAAAGAGCATCTTAATATCGTGACTGCCATCCTAAAAAAATCTAACAAAATGCTTTTAGGGCATCAGAGCGAGCGTAGGAATGAGCAGCTAAGTAGCAAAGGCAGCCAAACAATAGACTCCTGCCAACAGGGAAAGGCTCGGGGCTGAGACGGCAGAGCCCTTCCCCGGAATCACAAGTGACAGCCGGGCAACACCGCCTGGGCCAGACCTTCCTGATGCCCCGGAGCTGCTAAAGCACCTTTCCACCACAGGCAGAGGGCTGGCTGGGAAGAGGAAAACACAGAGCCGTACCTTCACTGCTTTGTTGAATTTGACACAGAAGTCTCTGAATATCTGAAGGCACTCGTCCAGTTTCACAGTGTCTTTGTCTTCACAGAAAAAGTCGATGAGGGTGTGGGCCTCGTCCTGGAGCTTTTGCTTCCAGCGCTCCAGCTCTGCCAGCTTTCCCAGGGCAAACTGCGGGGAAGGGGACAAACAGCACACGCTGAGGTGAGTGCTCGGCCTGCTGCCTCGTGCCTGGGGTTCAGTTTCAGGTCTCACTGCACGTCCGTCAGAGCTGACAGGAGAGTAATTCACCCCAAACAACACTTTGGGGAAGCGAGGGCAACCCCTACGCAAGGCCTGAGAGCCACAGGAGATGGAGGAGCTTTAAGCTGGAGGATGCCACCGACCAAATGTTCCCCTGTAACGTCACTGGACACACGGCACAGGGGTGCAGTTGGTGTTGTTAAGGAAAACCCTGCATCTGCCTGTATCTGTTCTTCCTTCTCTCATGACTGAGGCTTATACTGGGCCAAGGGTCTACTTCAGGGTCCCAAAAGTCACTTATATTGACGAGTTGTCTTATTCAGAGGTCTGCCCCATTGAGAGGGGTTTAAACTTACCCCCAAATGAGCTCTATCAGGGTCAGTGTCACCCCCGCAGGGACAAATGCCCAGCCAGGGCTTCTTATCCGAGTCAGCTCTGTCTATGGCCCACGCTTGCACCCCTCACCCCCAAGACATTCAGTAGATTTGGGGTGGACCTGCCGTTACTTTATTAAAACTCCCAGGAGGTTTTGATGGGTACCCATGGCTTGGAACTACTGCCCTATACAAATCAATCCTCTTGGCCTCTTTGTTTTTTTCCTAATTCTTCTAGGACAACGTCTCCGAGGCCCATATAGACTCAAGTACTGCAGCAATGCGGTGCGGCCAAAGGTAGCCCGCTCTCCTCTGCTGAGCCCCAGCCCCTTCAGGATGGGGATCCCCAGGGCCAAAGGCACAAGCAAATGTCCCCGACGGCAGCTCAGTGACATTTCCTGTTGAGCTGAGGTGAGGAAGCAGCAGGTAGAGGAGACGTAGCCCCGGGGAGACGGCATTTGGGGTCACGCTGAAGCCTGACGGTGCTTTCTCTTTCACTGGATAACAAGGCTTATATGAAGAAGGTATATTCCTTTATGAAATCACACTTCTATTTGAGAAAATTCTCCTTGGGTGGAGGGCTGGGCGTGGGAAATAGTGAAGTTGCGGGCTGTCCACCTGGCGGATGGGCTCACTGCTTGAACACTAAAGAGAGTCTCAGGAGAAATTCCGAGCAGACGCATCCCCTCCCACCTACCCACACACTAACCCCCTTCAAAACCCTTTTCTTCCACTAAGCACATTCGAGAGGTAGCAGGAAACCAAAACTATTTAGGAAACCAAATGCCAGAGAAAGTAACCATCTGAGTCAGTAACCTGAGGCAGTGTGTGCGTTCACGCTGAATTTTTCTTCGAGGAGAGAAGGGTATTAACGGAAGGCTAAATCTTTGCCTGTCATTCTCACACAGGGCGAAAGGTGGATTCCAGCCAAGAACAGCTCAACTGCAGAAAAACAGGACTTTGACAAGAATCTTCATGGGAGCTTACTCCACCTGAGATGTCTCATCGCAGATCTTGTGGGGGACAGGGAGAGTGCCTGAGCGCTTGCAGTCCCCTTAGGACTTGGGGAAGTGAAACATTCTGAATAGGGCCTGAAAAGCCACCACGCTCAGAGTTGTTTGCCAAGAGCTAGTTGCTGAACCCTTTCCTCATGGTTAAGGCCACAGATGAAAAAGCCCAAAGCAACGCTGGCAAAGCATGAATGACAGATTGGCAGTTGTCGCAGCAATCTCAACTTTCCAGCTCAAACTTGTCAGCTGTGGACCAAAGTTCCAAACCAGTACACTTGGTACCTCTCACCCAAAGGGTCAAAACACTGAAACAGATCTGCAAAACTATGTTCCTGTCATTTTTCTGCTCAAAAATGGTTCACCATAGCTTAGAGAGCAAAGTTTTCAGACTGGCATTCAGACCCCTTCGTGGCCGGACCATAACCTAACTTTAAAAATTGTATTTCCGGGCTTCCCTGGCGGCGCAGTGGTTGGGAGTCCGCCTGCCGATGCAGGGGACACGGGTTCGTGCCGCGGTCCGGGAGGATCCCACACGCCGCAGAGCGGGTGGGCCCGTGAGCCATGGCCGCTGAGCCTGCGCGTCCGGAGCCTGTGCTCCGCAACGGGAGAGGCCACAACAGTGAGAGGCCCGCGTACCGCAAAAAAAAAAAAAAAAAAAAAAAAAAATTGTATTTAAAAAGTGAACTTAAAAAAGAAAAATAAATAGCTGTGTGGAACAGTTTACGTAGAGAGATAAACATGACTACCAGGAGGACGAGTTTAGAGTGAAAACAAGGTTTGCTTCTGAAGAACAGTCCGGGGGTGTGGATTTGCATCATAAGCCTTTCTGTGCTACTATTTAGCATAAGAGATTAACATTTAATATAAGAACTGAGAACCGAGACCTCCAGAATCCTTCTCCCAATGTGTGACAGGCCTTCCCCTTGAGTTTCTGGATTTGCTCCATTTGTCTTCACTGCAGAGCGTTTTCCTAGCTACTGTTAGATGATTCGGTGGTGATGTTTGCTTTGTCGTCTCACTTTGAGAAGAAAATCTGTGCACTTTTAAGGGAAAATTAGAGTTTAGTGACATATGAAAGAAAATACAGAACATGTGTTCAATAATAAAAACAAACTCCCAGCAGAGCCAAACAAAATCAAATGTTCACTGACGGGAGCTGCAGCTCACAGCATTTGATGTGACTTCATTACAAGGAAATGAGGGGAGGCTGAGGTTGGTCCAACCCTCAAAAGCACTGGTCCCTTTCCACTGCCCAGGGCAGCCCTGCCTCATTGATTCCAGCTCATGAGCCTCGAAGCCCTGACACTGAAGGCAGCACACCATTTCACTGAAGACTGAAAGCATGAAAAGGCGCCACTTTTTTTTTTTTTTTTTTACAAAATAAGGAAGATAAAAGAAGTATGTCAGACTGTGATTAGTGAGTCACAGTGAGCTGTCACAAACATGTTCTCTCTGCTGGGTTTTGTTGATGTTATTCCGAACAGCTCCTGCCACACCCTGTGGGGCTGGTGCATTTGGGGTGGTGAGAGGCACCAACTCTGGTGTGTTCTCCTGCCCTCCCTATAAAACATGCCAAAACGGAGCTTGTTTCTGCCACACAAACAACTGAAGGAACAACAGCCCAGGTGCTCAGGTGTCTTTAACGATCTCCGTGGAACTTCCTACTGGTGTCCAAAAGTTCGAGTGGGAGACAGGAACTCCTGAACCGTGCTTCAGAAGCAAAACCTTCTAAAGTTGCCAGACAGAAGCTGCCAAGTGTAAGCATAAGGGATCCCAGTTCACTCCCAGGCGGTGCCATCATGCAGGCAGAGCAGAGACAAACAGAGACCCTGTCCCTAACCACAGCCTCAGGGTTAGACCATATTCAGTATCCTCTGCTGAAAAACCAACCCAGCAGAGGCTGGGCACTGAAACACAAACTCCCTCTTACCGACTTGGGGGGAAAAATATGCATGGGAACCTGCTGCTTCCACAAACAGCCCTGCAAGGGTAACCAGCCTTGAGGGGCTGCTGAAGATGAGATCGGGGGACTGACTCGAATCATACACACACCTGAAGGAAATCTTCCATCTGCTGACAGAGCTCACCATCCCGCTGGACGTTCTCCTTTAGAGATCTTGTCCTGACAAAGAGCGAGTGCAGCTCTGCCTCTGTGTTATCCAGAGATAATCTGAAAGAAGAAAGGGGAGAGTGGGTACCTGGCACAGGAGGCCAGGTGTCACGCAGGTACATCAAACAAGACCCTGGAAACAGAAGGGGAGAGCTACCGTGATTGTTTACCGACCTCTGTATCTAGAGTTTCCTCCTATGTTTCCTTAAGAAGCGATTCCTTCCTAAAGACACACACTGGTTCAAAGACCAGGCTGTAATTTTGTTCTTGCTGGTGAGATAACCGAAAGCATGGGAATTGTGAAGCTTTTCATAAACTAGGTCTGAACATCTTTATGCCATCAGCATTAGAATTCAGCAGGACTCAGACACTTATACTTTCCTCTGGCCATGAAACGCAAATACAAAAGCTCTAACCCATGAAAAGCAAGGCAGAGCATGCTGATAAACGGGATATTAAGGGTGATACGGAGACACTACACAGACTGCATGTTGCTCGCCACAGGCAACCAGAGTCGGCACTCTGTGTCTTAGAGAGGACTGACACACAGCTAACAGCTCTGTGGAGAAATGGTGGAATTGATGGCAAGGCTTTTGTTACATATGTCACACCCAGATTAATAGAGCATGAATGATGTTTCTCTCGCCTGGTAAAGCAAATAGATGAAACCTAAATCCAGGTGGAATTCAATTAGCAAATTCATAAATCAAGATGCTTTCATGCTTCCATGATCAATTCTAACTTTTTTTTTTATGCAATAGTTTTCCACCTTCAGGGGCTTCCCTGGTGGTGCAGTGGTTAAGAATCCACCTGCCAACTCAGGGGACACGGGTTCGAGCCCTGGTCTGGGAAGATCCCACGTGCTGCAGAGCATCTAAGCCCATGCGCCACAACTGCTGAGCCTGTGTTCTAGAGCCCGTGAGCCAAAACTACAGGGCCCACATGCCACAACTACTGAAGCCCGTGTGCCTACAGCCACTGCTCCGCAACAAGAGAAGCCAGCACTAGGAAAAGCCCACGCACCGCAACCAAGAGTAGCCCCTGCTCGCCGCAACTAGAGAAAGCCCACGCACAGCAACGAAGACCCAACACAGCCAAAGATAAAATAAATAAATAAAATAAATAAATTTATTAAAAAAATAGGGCTTCCCTGGTGGCGCAGTGGTTGAGAGTCCGCCTGCCGATGCAGGGGACACGGATTCCTGCCCCTGTCCGGGAGGATCCCACGTGCCGCGGAGCGGCTGGGCCCGTGAGCCATGGCCGCTAAGCCTGCGCGTCCGGAGCCTGTGCTCCGCAATGGGAGAGGCCACAACAGTGAGAGGCCCGCGTACCGCAAAAAAAAAAAAAGTTTTCCACCTTCACTGGTCACTGGCAGCCACCTATGACCTGTTTGTACTTCACTTTCCATTTCAAATAAATAACCTTAGTAAATAAGTTTTTTCTAAGACAATATCTAGCTAACTTTCCCCATCTAACTCTGACCAGAAATGGAACGGTTATTTCTCTATGTATCTCTTAGAAACATTTCCATACTAGGAAGCGGAAAAAACATTCCCACACAAATTTCTGTTAGTAATTCAGAAACCAAAACAGTTTGCATCTTTGAAAATGCTCATTCTTTGGGGAGAACACTCTGGTGATCTGTAAATACAAACTCTGAACTGTTTACACCGTTGGACGGATAATCTCACTTTGGGAAAGACATGTCATCTGTGGTTAGATGTTTGCAGTCAGTAACACTGAGATGCGGGCCAGTGGCGGGGTGGGGCTTAGAAAGCTCTGGTTCATGTGTTTATGCATACGGTTCACAGCTGTCCCAACTGGATAGAGTCCCTCAGATAACAAGCAGATGACATGCACTGGGTTGATACGTGAGGTGAGGTGCTGGAGCCAGCTCATGGGATGCAGCTGTGGCTGTGGGTATCTCTCCCCAGCTCCACAGTCAGTAGTGCCACATTGGGAGCCTGAGATCAGCCATGGCAGCAGTATTTACGCCATGGAAATCACAGTTGCTACAAATCAGGACTTTTCTCCCTAAAAGGCTGGTCGTTGAACATTTACCACTGATGCATGGATATGTGTTATAAATTTAAAAGCACAGGATTCAAAATAGCATGTATACACAGATTACAGCTATGTTAAAATACACATCTATATGAGGATCAGAAGTGATCCTAAACAGTGATGTAAATACAGCTTTATGTTTGGTAGATACTTTCTCTGCAAAGTTGAGTGACTAAAAATCCTTTCACAGCCCTTGGTATGGTTCCAACTTCTTTTAATGCAATAGAAAATAAACGTACCATGTTAGATTCTAAAGGAATCAGTGATGTATGGCCCTGGAAGCTTGCCTGATATATACCAACTCCCAAGGTAACAGGCTGTGCTCTTTGAGCCCTGTCTTTTGGGTGTGGAGGTGTTTGAATTTCTTAATCCATATATATATATATATATATATTTTTTTTTTTTACACTGATGAGATTCATTAGAATAGACTGCAATAGTTTTTTAGATTAAAAATAAAGATTAATTTTTCAAACCCCCCAAATTCCAAAGATGCACACATACCTCTGTAACCAAATGAAAGGAAGGTCTGAAAGGTCAACAAGACAAAACTTTTAAAATTTCAAACCTGGATCCAGAAGTTGTAAAATATCCATCAGTTTTCATAAGAAGGTAGTTAAAAAAAACAAACACCTTGTTCTCACAATTCTCTTCCTTGCTTACCTAGCAGCCTCCTGAACATGATGCAGTTTTTCAGAAAAGTTTAGAAGCATAGCATCTTTCTTCTGGGCTTCCTGGAACAAAACCAGAATTTCCTCTCACTATATAGGGATAAAACTGGAATTTTGTCCACTATACGGAGAAAATTTTTTCAGGGCTTACAGGAACCGTAAAATCACTGTTCCCATTTTTAGGCTTGATACATTCAAAGCAATTCACTGAGTCATGAACTCTTAGTCTGATATTCTTAGTAAGACTGACCAGAACTCTCCTACTCTCAAGAAACATTTAATTTCCCAGAACGACTGATCCTGACATGAAACACGACTCACGTGCGTGAAGACTCAGCGGAAGGAGGCGGCGGCTTAGCAGGGCTCATTGTTCTTAAGAGAGTCCAATATATCCTGCTGAAATACCACCCGTACCTATGAGTGTGCCTCTACTTGACCGAGCTACTTGCAGCTCTTAGACCAGTTTGCAAACTGAGTTTAATCGGAAGGCGCACAGGCCACGGGGGTGTTTGGATCCTTCATCTGTTCAGAGGGTACAAAGAAGGCAGGTCTGAAGAGGGCAGCTACCAACTCAGGAAACTTCCCCGCGTGGGCAGGGACCAAGCTACACAAAGCACCTGGGTATGGGGATTTAAAAGGGCAGCCAGGAGATGCTGCAAGCCACATGGGATGTGGAACACATTTTCTGGTTTCAAACTAGTGCCAAGTTCAATGTGCCCTCTGTCTTCTGAAGAACGCAGTCATAATAATGTGTATTGTTTATGGAGAGCTTACCATATCCGGAACACTGAGCTAATAAGCACGTTCTGGAATTATCTCCCTCCACCTTCTCAATTACCTAGTTTTGAGGTATCACTACCCCCCATCATTAGATGGAGAAATTGAGGAACTTAAGGCTTAAGTAACTTGTCTGAGGAAGTACAGCTAATAAAGGACAAGTCAAAGTCTCCCCGTTCGGGCTTCTCTGGTGGCGCACTGGTTGAGAGTCTGCCTGCCAATGCGGGGGACGTGGGTTCGGGCCCTGGTCCGGGAGGATCCCACATGCCATGGAATGACTGGGCCCGTGAGCCATGGCCGCTGAGCCTGCGCGTCCAGAGCCTGAGGGCCGTGACTGCTGAGGCCCACGTGCCTAGAGCCCGTGCTCCACGGCGAGAGGGGCCGCCGCGGTGGGAGGCCCGCACACCGCGGCGAGGAGCGGCCCCCGCTCGCTGCAACTGGAGAGGGCCTGCGTGCAGCAGTGAAGATCCAACGCAGTCAAGGATGAAATGAATGGGATAAATAGATTGAAAAAAAAATCTCTCCGTTCTATTCTGAAACTCATGCTTGAAACAAGGCTGCAACACAGCTTTCCTCCCAGGTGAAGCTATATCTATGTGATCGCTGTCAAAACAACAAGGAGATTCAATGGGAAAAACAAACCAGCACAATTCGCTATTTGAGATAATTTAACAACAAAGAGAGAACTGTCCTTGGCTCATCTCTGACTTTATAACTAGTTACTGGGGTGTCACATAGACCCAGTCAAAAATGCAATTGATGGACAGGATTCAGACCCCAAACCCTGTGTGAATGGCAAGGCCCTGTAACCCCCAGTTCACAAAGAAAATATGCAAGTGATCCCCTCATTGCTCTGACTCTTCCACTCTTTACACACAACGGGTCAAAAATCTAGTCAGGTCAACTCAGAAATGTTTCAACACCCAGGCCCCTGCTCTCCATCCCTGTGGCCATTACTCTGATTCTCAACTCTCGCCAAACAATGAGCACCAACTTCCACCAAGAGGTACCCCTATTTCTATTCTCTCTCCACTCTAACCCACCCTCCACGTTGCCTCATTTCCCTAGCAACAAAAACATACCTGGTCAGGCCATGGTGCTGTGTATAAACTTCTGTTGGCTCCCCATGGCTAAAGCATGAAATCCAGATTCCCCAGCAACCACTCTGCCTCACCCCCGACCCCTCCACTTCCCTCCAGGCCTGTAACCCCAGGTGCAGCCCAACTCAGGAATCCACAAATAGAACCTTCCTGGCACCTATGGTGCCCTTTCCTGACTCTGATGCCACCTTACACCTCTGAAAAACTTCACTGCCTTGGGGGCGGGGGTGGGTAACGTACATTCTCTCTCTGTATCAATCACTTCCACATACCTGTGCAACAAAGTGCAGGAGATTCATCCCAGGTTTATTTGCTTTTGTGTCTGCCAATTTGAGCAAAGAAGATAGTTTAAATCCTACTGCATTGCCAGCATACCCTCCCTAAAGAAGACAAATCAAAAGAAAAAATATACATACACCTTTAGACAGACAAATAAAGTTGGAAATACAACATTAAATTTTTTTTTGAACTTCACTTACTGCATTCATGATATTCCCTGCTTGTAGCACCAAGTGTAATATCGAATGTAGCTCCTCACATGACATCAGCTCTGTCAGAAAGAACACACCACGGTACCTTAGAGAAAGCTTCAGCTTAAACACACACGAGACAGCTACCACATCCAAGTTCAAGTGTGTCTGAAGCAAGCTCTGACCCTAAACTGTATAAAAGACTGAAACAAACAAAGTAGCACACTGCATGGTATATCTAATGTACCACTGGCTACTGGTGATGCACATCCTAGTGTTCAACTGGGAATCAAATATGTATGACACTTAAGTATCACACATACTTTGATAATGAAAATTTTCAAGGAGTGGAAAATACAAAAGCCTTAGGAAAAGCAGTACACTGTGTTACAGGAATAATCTCCTCTCAGCAGTTATTTCTTTATGGTTTCCTTTATATCCTTTGAGACTATATTTACGGACTATGAAAACGAATAGTGCGCAGCATTTTGCTTAGCTGCTGAGCTATGAGGAGATAAAAAATAAACAGGCTGGGATGACAGGTAAATAACTTGCAAAGCTCCAACCCTTAGCGGCAGGTACCCAGAGAATCTTTCCATTTTATTCAAAACTCTACATTTCATTTGGATTGGCTTAAAGGTTTAACAAGGAACTTATCATTGTCATATATTGGTAAACTAGTTCGTTAAACACGAAGTCTTTTGTACACACACCTACGCAAATCAACAATATTAAAAATTGCTAAAGTATTTGAAAAGCTAAAAAGAAAATGTAATTATTAAAATTACTGTATATATAGGTAATAAAATGTCACCTATGATATTGTTAATATTCTCCATTAAGTCTGGTATTACTTTCAAAAAATTACACTTGGATCACTGCCTATACTGTGTTATCTAAGAAGGCCAGGTTTTGAAGAGTAACCAGATAAGAAACGTTTCTACTGTGCCCACAAATTTGCATCACTCAATATGAAACATATTTTCCCATCTCTACTTGAACAGGAGAGACAATTCTTTCAAAATTGCTGCTTTAGGCTTGACACAGGAGGAAATTTAAAAGGCCTCTATATTGAAAGAGGAAAATTCTTCTTAATTCTTAGTCTCTTCTCTAAAATGAAGAAAATATGATGAGCTGAAGAGAAAAACTTAATACAAGTCAGAGCAACTAAACAAGAAAACCAAATTGGAATAAACATTCTACCACAATAACTAGGAACCCAGAAAGTGACCAGGAGGAAATCAGGCTGGAGATCCCAGCTGATGAATGCTGGAAACTGTGAGGGCCAGGGAGCACCAGAGACTTTGCCTTGGAGCCGGCATTCTCAGTGCCGTACATGCCAGAAAGCAAGCTCCCAACCCTATGGAATGAGACACTAGAGCAACCTGAGGAGGCTATCCAAGGGGCGAGCAAAAATTACCAAGTTGTTCACTCTCAAATGTAATGAGCCCACCAGGTGTTAGAGTCTGGAGGGGAGGCGGGTGGGAGAAGACACCACTGGAGCAGAAACATCAGGAAAGCTGGTAGAAGAAGAACAGGAGATGCCTGGGGAGGAGTCAGGACGGAAGGAGGGATGCTTCCGGAAGAGCAGGGTCCCAGCCACCAACAGAGGCCAGAGCGCTGAAGGAGACAGGCAGCTGGCCCCGGGCCCAGGCTGTGAGCACGCGCCACCGTGCACACACACACCAGACACACACAACTACACATACACCACATACACACTATACGCACACCACATACTACACACACCAGACACACAACTACACACAGCACACACAGCACATACACACAACTACACATGCACCACATATTACACACACACCAGACACACACAACTACACACACACCACATACTACACACACAGACACCCACATACTACACACACCAGACACATACAACTACACATACACCACATACACACTACACATACTACACACACCAGACACACAACTACACACAGCACACACACACAACTACACACACACCACATACTACACACAACTACACATGCACCACATACTACACACACAGACACCCACATACTACACACACACCAGACACATACAACTACACACACACCACATACTACACACACCAGACACAACTACACACACACCACATACTACACACAACTACACATGCACCACATACTACACACACAGACACCCACATACTACACACACACCAGACACATACAACTACACACACACCACATACTACACACACAACTACACACACACCATACTACACACACACACACACACCACATACTACAACACAGACACAAAACATGAACCATATATACACTATGCACACACCACACGCACTAAACACACACCATACACACACACCATACACACACTAAGGACATACCATACACGCACTACTATACACACCACACACAAAACACACACCACACACACACCACACACATACACAGAAAGCTAATCTAGGAGAGGAACAAAAGCAAGCTGCAACCAACAAGGTTTACTCCTAAGCTTGAGATGAAAGCAGCCTTCTTTTACAGGAGGATAATATGCTAATGAATTGATTGATTGGTCAATTAATTAATTAACTGGGGGCGGCAGAAAAGTAAATGGAAATAAACTTTAAATACCATCCCTGGTAACGTCTCATTTCCCTTTTTAGAGCGTATCAGAAATGGAACTTTCCATATCTAATTTTTCAATTGAACAGTTTTTTAAAAATAAACTGCTACCAAAATTAATCAAATCAAATTACACAAAGCATCATGTATTTGCTCACCTTTTGTAGCGGTTCTTAGAATGGTTATATCTGTGTATAGAGAAGAACAAGAGGGCAAAAATTCTTTCTTTAGCACCATGGCTTCAATCCGCAGTGAACAGCTGAAAGACAAAAGGTACAGCTACAGTGTAGAATTTGACGTTGTTGATTTTAAAACCTTACTCTGCAAAGAACAGTGATGGGTGATCCTTACTTTGGCACCTGAATTAAGCAGTGCAGAAAGGAGTCTGCTAGGGACAGCTTGGCCACGTCTCCACTAAATGCCTTTAGTTTCTTTATCTAAAAGACAGATGGAAAAGGGGGTCAAGAAAAAAAGGACAAATGATTAAAATGGAACATCACTTTAAATTTCATCTTAGAATTCCTTTAGGAAAATAAGGATATCAGTGCTAAATTCAAATTAATAAAAATGTCAGCCTAAGAAAAGGGAATCATCACAGCTTACTACTTTGTTGTTTAAAAGAGCAAACGAGCAAATTAGGGAGAGGACAGCTGTGTCACTTATGTGGGCATAAACGATCCCACATGAACCAGAAAGCTGGAGCCACCGGAATCCTCAGAGAGGTTACTAAAGGGAAAGGATCAGTTCCAAGGATGAAAACGTTCTGTAAGTTATAATCTGGAAGGGAGACCACTGTTTGGAAGAAGAAAGAAGAGACTGGATAGTCACTATAGCAGAGCCTTTGAGTCATAAAGGAAAAAAATCTTATTATTTTGAGTATTTTGCATATAAGATACTTAGACTGGGGGAGGGTGTCTAACACAGATCTTCTTTCTGAGGTCAAGTCCTCCTTCACATCTAGTAGCTTTATAGGAAGGGATCACTGGATGTTGAGGTGAGTACACACTGGTTCTCCAGCAGGAAGATAAAGAGGAAAATGGCTTAAACAATTGAAAGATCAGTGTCAAGATTTCCCCCTGTGAAAAAAAATCAGGTAACATAAAGAGTGTGTACAGTGGATCCCACTTCTGTAAATTAAGAAGTGTCTACTATGCCCCGACCCTCCACGCACACGCTACAAACACAGGAACAAGACAAACCAGACGTCTGCGCTAGGTGATTCAATCACCACAGTCATTATCATTTTCATCTGTTGCTCATTTTTATTTCCTAAAATGTCCACAATAAGCATGTACTACTCCTGTAAAAAGTTATACTAAAAGTTGTTAAACACACAAATATTCCTTCAACTGTAGTAAAGAAAAAAAAAAAAAGAGTTCCAACGTAGGAATATAGCCAAACAGCTAAGCAAGTAGGGATGCAGGCAAAGAGAAAGTTCTCTAACTGCCTCAGAGAGCAAGGTATGCCTTCCCCACAGAGAAAACAGGACCAACCCAAAAAACACATCTCTGTCTACTGTAATGGAGAGTCTTCCAACAACAGCACTTTATGGTCAGGAGCACCTTAAGACTGCTAGAGTTTGTAATAAGCTATAAAAGAAAAGAATCTGAAAATAAATAAATAAATAAATACACACACACTATACTTCAATTTAAAAAAAAGACTTCTAGAATAAAGCTGATAGCCTGTCTTTGAAGCTAACTGTTCCCAGTAAGCACTTACCACTTTGTTATGTTTTATAAAGCTTTCTCTCTTCCACCCCCTGGATTATGTTAGGTGCCCATAAAAATAACCTAATTTTTAAACCTCTTGAAAAATAGGACATAGGGCTTCCCTAGTGGCGCAGTGGTTGAGAGTCCGCCTGCCAATGCAGGGGACACGGGTTCATGGCCCGGTCCGGGAGGATCCCACATGCCGCGGAGCGGCTGGGCCCGTGAGCCATGGCCGCTGAGCCTGCGCGTCCGGAGCCTGTGCTCCGCAACGGGACAGGCCACAACACTGAGGGGCCTGCGTACCGCAAAAAAAAAAAAAGGAAATAACAGTTCAAAAACACAGAGGAGGGGTATTTGCAAAGATGCACAAACTGAAATATCTGCGTCAAAATGTAACAGTGCAGAATCACACCCCAGACACGCTGGTATTAAGTCTGGGCCTTAAGACTACATTTTTCCCCACAGGGGGCAGAAAATAGCCATTTATAGAATTGCATTATTTCCCCTACCTTTCGTGCCCCAAATTGAATTTTCCATTTTCAACCTTACTAAATCTAAGGGCAGATGGAACTTCTGCATTAACTAAACCCAAACTAGTGCCTAGTTTCTGAACTGACAAAGCCACAGGATGAATTCTGGTCCCTCCTGAGCTAGAGTCTAATGATTCACCATATATGGGCAGGGGCAGAGCGGGGCTGTGCCTTTATGTAAGACCACATATGTAGCATGGGCAAAACTTCTGAGAATCACAGCACGGTTTCCTGTCTGAAGCACAAGAACAGGTCATGCTAAGTACACTTGGTAGATATTTTCTATTCAACATGTGCTGAACTGTAAATGAACAATGATTAATCGCCTTCACTTACATAATGAGTGAAAAATGCTTATGGAGTTCAAGAGAATGGTGATACTAAAGATAGTATTTGATTTAAATGCCACATATACAGTTCTTAATTCCATTTCAAAATGCGATTTATGTTCATTAAGAGGGATTACTGTGCCTTCAGAACAGAGAGGAAGGTAAAAAAGAGGGTGGGCAGACCCTATAATTATTCTGCATTCTCATCACCATCAAAAAGCATTTAGCAAACCTTGTTAGGCATCATTTTCTTGGCTGAGCCGAGGGACTCTCATGACGACCCAGCTGTGCCTGGTTTCTGCCCTAACAGCAAACAGCGTGCTCCTTAAGACTCACGCATTCCGAAGGGCAGGCCTCCTTCATCCCCTCTAATTCCACTCACATGGCCTTGAAACAGCAGGGTTTCCCACCAGCAGACCCACCCAACAGAAGACACTGGGGCTTCCTCCTCCCAGGAACAGAGAGTAAACGAACAAGGTAAGAATGAGGTGATAAAAATATCAGGGGAGGCGACCCAACTTGCTGCCATAGACAGCAGTTCCACCTCCAGCCCTGCATCCCTGATGCTGACTGTGGCGGTAGGGTGCCAGCGCCAACAGAGAGAAGGGCTCCTTCTCAAGCAGCCTCTCAGGGCCCAGACAGGGAGCATGCTTTTATTTCTGAGTCTACCTTCTCCCTCTGCGAGTTTTAATCATGAATTTGAGGCAAGACAAAAAACGTGCCAGATAAAAGTTTTGCGGTGAAGGGCAGAGAATGTCTGAAAACAAATTAACCTGGGGTTAGCCTGGCAGCTGGGCCGTTTCCGCCCATCAGTTCAGTGTGCTGACAAGTTGACATATTATGAGTGACACTCACACCAGTACTTCGTGAGAGCGGAGGTGACGCAAGGCTGGCCTGAAGTGAGGTGGGGTTTGGGGAACCTTTGCCCTTCCTTCCTCAGAGGGCGGTGGTGGAGTGCGGCCCAAGGAACTGCTCTGGGGTCAGACAAACCAGGTCAAACCCACCGCCCTCGACAGCCCATTAGTCACATGGCACTAGATAAGCTCTATCTAACCTGTGTGGGCCCCAGTTTTCTCATCTGTTAAATGACGAATAGCTTACAATGTCACTGTGAGGATTAAATGAAACACACACGCGCGCACACACACACACACACACACACACACACACACACACACCATGGGTGTGATTTATTGACCTTCTGTGTGCCAGGCACTCACTGGGCTGAGCACTCGATCGCCTCTGGCCCCATCCGGGGCCTGGAACATGGGGCACTCGATCAACGTGTCGCCCATCCTCATGCTAAGAATGAGCACAAGACGTTACCCCACAGACCTAGCAACGCACAGTGACGCACAGCGATGCATTTATTAGCATTTTTCTGCCACATTCCTAACCCTCTCTCAGTTGGCCGTGCCTCCTCCTTGGCCTCTTCTCCATCCTCTGCCCTCTACCCAGGACTGCAGGGTAGGTCCTGCATCCGAGTGGGGCTGGGCTGCCCAGCACTGCCAGTCTGTCCCTGCAGTGGCAGCGGTCAGGGGGGTGGCTCCCTCCGCTGGTCTGGGGAGGGCGCCAAGCAGCCCTGAGGACTGTCAGGGCGCACCTGCTGAAGGAAGCTCCCAGAGGAGCCCGAGGGTGTGCTGAGCCGGTAATGTAAACAAGCAGGAGTATGACAGCTAGTCAGATACTCAGACCCCGGTCACTCCGGTGACCCTGCAGGGGGAGGGGGAGGGCCTGGCCCAGCGGCTGGGAAGGCAGTGCAGGACCCCGGCCGTCTCGTCTCCGCGCTCAGCTAATCATCTGGGGGTGAGAGAGTGCCTCGGAGTCTCAGGGCAGCGCTGGGGTGGGTTTTAGTCATCACTCTCTTAACAGCCTCTTTCCTCTGAATTATATCCCACAGACAACGCAAGAAACAGGGTTCTTTAAAACACGTGAGGTTCGACAGCTAAGCTGCTTCTTTGAAAGATCCCTTAGTCTTCCACAGGCCTTGCATTTTTAATTTTTTTTAATTTAAGTTTTTAATCACCTCTGATTGTTAAATTAGGAAGGAAGGTATTAAGGAAAACCGCATTTAACCTTCTGCCTCTTCATGGCATGAAGCTGGCAGCCTCCCTCATGCCTAACTCCCATTTAGTTGGAAATTTAGAGCTCTGTTAGGACTAGGTATCAGAGCAGTCCTAAGGAGGAAGCATGAACAATGCCCAAGCGGGGAGAAGATTTCCAGAGCAACTAAATCTTTTTGAAAACTCAATTCATTAAACACTATCCATCCTAATAAAAGATCTTGAGTACACCTGAAACTAACACAATACTGTAAATCAACTACACTTCAATTTAAAAAATACATTTTGGAATGCCCATTCTTCACATAAAAGATTAAGGAGTGTTCAGTATATAGGATCCAGGGTAAATTTTGATCTAATGTACATTTCCCTCAACTCTTTAAGACGCTTTACTAACATTAACAAATGCCATTAATTAATCTTGGCTTTGGTAAATTATAATTGATTTGCAAACAGAAAACCTGAGGTGGAGAGAGCAGCTCAGAATACATAAATATCCAGTTACCCCCGAAGACCCTCAGTTTGGCATTGTGAGTTTATCACTGATGGAAAAGAAAAAGCACAAATACATTTCTCTTGTTGTTACTAATGGCACTAAAGTCATGTTCCATAAATTATGTCTAGGAAGTGGAGAGAGATCGGGGAGGGAGGAGCCAGCAATATGTGTAAAAGGATAACTTACACTTTTTACTTTATAAGGCTCTGTATTATTTAAATGTTTACAAGCAAACGTATTCGTGTAACTTCTTACTGAAACTTTTAAAGGGTCACTTCTTCAGAAATAGACAATATCACAATTTTGGAAGGTTTTACAAAACTGTTTTTCTCTTTTTTATCCTATCAAGCTCCTAATCATTCATAAATTCAGTTAATTCACTCCAAAAAAATCAATACTTTTATTTATATTGTGGTACTACATTGCTATCATAGCAATCCCCACCTTTTAATCAATTATATAGACAACATTTATTAACAATTTATCTCTCTCTCCAGTTTTTAGAGCATCTTTATTCAAAAGTGGCCTTTTTTTCTTTTTTTTTTTTAAAAGTATATGTATTATGAAACAACCCCAGGTACACCCTAGGCAAAGATCATCCTTAGATGACAGAAAAGGGAACTAACATTTATTGAGCTCCCATGTGCCACGTACCATGTTAGATGCATAACTAGGGCTTAATCATCAACAGTCCAGTGAGGTAAGCATCATTATCCTCATTTTACAGGTGAGGAAACTAAAATTCACAGGACTTACGAAAACTTGCCCAACTTTCTCAATTAAGGGACCAGCGCCAATTTAAGCCTAGGTTCTCCAACTTGCTAACCCATACTCTTTCTACTGGGTAACTTTTAATTGTTAGGCGAGAAAACTCCAGCTCTGGGTAGGAGAGTGCCCTTCCCATGTGAGTTCTGACATTCCTAAAAATATTAAGCTTTTATTATCACTCCTAACATTTAAAACTCACACCCCAAATTCCTTACCTCCTCTGACTCTGGCAAAAGCTTAAGAAATTCACGTAATGTCTCTGATCCATAATGCTCACTCTTTCCTTGATGAATATCTTCCACAATGGACAGAGGAGACCTTGAAAAGACAATGATCAGATTCCGTTTCACACTGGCTGGAGTGCCAAAGAAACACAAGCCAGGGGAAATGAAAACAAACCCCCTCCACCCTCCCTTCCATTCCACCTCCTTCCCAGTCTGATGGGTGGTTTTGTGTCAGCGATCATAAGAGCCCAGGGAAAGCAGGGATCCTGATACACCAGAGGCCCCTTTCCCCAGAAAACCATCCTCGGGCATCCCAGAGAGGGCGAAGGTAGCAAGAACCACTGGGAGTCTTCTCTGGGAGAAGAAAAGCAGTTCTGTGGGACTCCTGGAGCCAGAGCCCTCTCCTTTCCACCTGAGGACACGTGAATTTAACAGTGTTTGACTCACCCATCCATCCTCCACTCATGGAGCAACACCTCAGGTGAATTTATAAATTCCCTGACATGTCAGGCATGGACAGATGCCCCAAGGTAATTCTCCCTGGACTCCAAGCCACCTGATTATGTTTTTATGGAGGAAAACAGCGGAAAGCGACACACACTTGGGGCCTCCTCAAGCCACGTGTCTAAAAACAATTTGAAAGTGTGAGGGATGGCTTTTCCTCATTAGAATCTGCATTTCGGCTCACACCCACAGACTCTGATGCTGACGAGCAGGGATGTGACTAAAGTTTCAAATGTGTGCAAAAATCTTACTTCTTAAACTGCTTTAGAAATATCCCAATGTTCATGCTCCGTTTTGCATCCAAGATAGTAATCTGGAAAAAAACAAAGACACGTAAGATTATTAAAGTATGAATAAGAAGAGTTGGAGGAAAGAAGAGAATTAAAACCTATCAAAATACAACACCAATTTTAATGTATAAGAGAGTAATTCCCAATATGTAAATCTGGTGATTAACTGATGCACCTAATATAGTTTTATGAATATCAAAATACTATTATCTCACCAAATTTACTTTCTGCAATATGTATTTCCCTAATGGTAATAATTACATATATCTGGGCTTCCCTGGTGGCGCAGTGGTTGAGAATCTGCCTGTTAATGCAGGGGACACGGGTTCGAGCCCTGGTCTGGGAAGATCCCACATGCCGCGGAGCAACTAGGCCCGTGAGCCACAACTACTGAGCCTGCGCGTCTGGAGCCTGTGCTCCGCCACAAGAGAGGCCGCGATAGTGAGAAGCCCGCGCACCGCGATGAAGGGTGGCCCCCGCTTGCCACAACTAGAGAAAGCCCTTGCACAGAAATGAAGACCCAACACAGCCAAAAATAAATAAATTTAAAAAATAATAATTACATATATCTTTTTGGGTTTTTTTTGGCTGTGCCATGTGGCTTGCAGGATCTTAGTTCCCTGACCAGGGATCGAATCTGGGCCTACATCAGTGAAAATGCTGAGTCTTAACCACTGGCCCACAGGGAATTCCCATATAGATCTATTTTAATATTGTATAATTTAAAATAAATTATATTAGCATTTTCTAAATTTTGCAATTTCCTCTTAGAATAGTACAGCCCACATTTAAAAGCCCTAATTTGGAAATAGATGTCTTAGCATAGCCAGAATCATATGAGATTTGAACTCTGAAGCTGTTGCAGAGTGAGTCCCAACCCTGAATCAGGGATGTAAAAGGACCAACACTGTTATTTTCAGAAACATAACAAAATTCTTAATATTTTTCTAAAGGAAAATTTTATTTTCATTGGGAAAGAATATGTATGTCCAGTAGCCCTTTTAGGAGGAGGTAAGAAAGCGTCCTACACTTTATTTACTCAGAATTTAAAAAGAAAAACTTTTGTGCTGTATTTTACCAAGTCTAAGATGCGTTGTTTTTGTTTATTGGCATATGAATATCTCTGGAATCAGGATATGTCTTATAATATATGGATCATCTTTGATTTAATAAAATATGGTGGCCATTCTAATGTACCATCCAAACCCAGATTTTGGCTGCAATAGATTTAAGCTGTTCAGAATTACAGTAGTCTCCCCTTACCCACAGTTTCAGTCACCCTAGGTCAACAGAAATCTGAAAATATTAAATGCAAAATTCCAGAAATAAACAATTCATAAGTTTTAAACTGTGTGCTGTTCTGAGCAGAGTAATGAAATCTGAAATCTCACGTCTCGGGACGTGAATCATCCCTTTGTCCAGTGTATCCTGCCCGTTAGTCACTTAGTAGCCACCTTGGTTATGGGGTTATTGTCACGGTACCACAGTGCTTGTTCTCAAGTGACCCTTATTTTACGTAGTAATGACCCCAAAGTGCAGGAGTAGTGATGATGGCAACTTAGATATGCCAAAAAGAGGCCGTAGAGAGCTTCCTTTAAGGGAAAAGGTGAAAGTTCTCAATAAGGAAAGAAAAAACTTGTATGCCAAGGTTGCTAAGATCTACGGTAAGAACGAATCTTCCATCCATGAAATTGTGAAGAAGGAAAAAGAAATTCTTGCTAGTTTTGCTGTTGCACCTTGAACTGCAAAAGTTAGAGCCACAGTGCAAGATAAGTGCTTCGTTACAATGGAAAAGGCATTAAATTTGTACAAGATATTTTGAGAGAGAGACCACATTCACATAACTTTTATTATAGTACGTTGTTATTGATGAAATAAAAATTCGTATTCTAAGGCAAATCAAGGAAAATGTAAACATAAAAATTTTTCTCTGCCCTTTGGCCTCCTCTTTCCCCTCTACAGGCATTGCGTATCTGCCTTATGCATCGACCAAACCTCCCCATCAGCAGAAATACCTGCTCAACCATAAAGAGCAACATTCTCCTGGCATCAACAAGATAACTCCTTAGGAGATAACCTTCCTTCTTAATCTTGTAAGGGGCCACCATGACCTATGACCCACTATTCGCTTTGTACGGGTATATCTGGACTGTGTAAACTGTCAATAATACGTCATTTAATGCACAGTCCTCTGTCTCAAAAATGTATACAACTGTGCTTTGACCTCTAATGGGCGGAACAGTTCTCAGAGCTTTCTGAGAGGCTGCTCCCCGGTTATAAACCTCAATTTGGCTCAAATAAAATTTTCTGTCTTTCTTAGATCAGCTGATCCATTTTTGTTCGCTGACATTATTGTTGGTCTATTTTGTTATTCCTTATTGTTGTTAATCTCTTACTGTGCCTAACTGATAAATTAAACTTTATCATAGTTGCGTATGTGTAGGAAAAAACACAGTACAGATCTTCCTCGACTTATGTCCAGATAAACCCACCATAAATTGAAAATACTGAAAAATGCATTTAATACACCTAATCTACCGAACATCACAGCTTAGCCCAGCCTACTTTAAACGTGTTCAGAACCTTTACATTAGCCTACAGTTAGGCAAAATCATCTAACACAAAGCTATTTTATAATAAAGTGTGGGACATCTCACGTAATTAATGGGATACTGTACTGAAAGTGGAAAACAGAATATGTGTCAGTGTATCGATTGTTTGCCCTTGTGATCGCATGGCTGATGGGAGCTGCTGCACCACCATTGCCCCAGCATCACAAGAGGGGCTGTACCGCAAATGGCTAGTGGGGAAAGATCAAAACTCAAAATTCCAAGAACGGCTTCTACTGTATGCCTATTGCTCTCACACCATCATAAAGGAGAAAAATCTTAAGTTGAGCCGTCATGGGACCATCTGTGTATATAGGGTTTGGTACTATCCACGGTTTCAGGCGTCCTCTGGGGGTCCTGGAACGTATCCCCCGCAGATAAGGGAGAACTACTATAATAATTTGGAAGGGTTTTATCAGACTAAAATTTAGACAGAATCTTTTTTCAGGGGGTGGGTATTGTTAAATACAGAAGCCATTTCTTTGGAAGTAAATATCCAGGATACATGGAAGAAAGATAACCTTAAAAGTCCGCAATTTTCCCCATTTGTTTTTTGGAAAAGGGAGACGAGCGAAATAGGAATGTTGTTATAAGGCTCTTTCTTTCCAAAGGTATGTGATACACTGTGAACAAAAAAGAAACAGGTTTCAGATTAAATTCCTGATCTCCGGGCCTGCTTCTGAGTTTATAAGAGGCAGCAAGTCTGTTAACCAAAGTTAATGGGACTTCCTGGCTAGAAGGTTAAATTTTTACAAGAGTGTGGTTGCCTTCTTTTGAAGACTAATCTTAAACAATCACATTATTTACTGTGCTAGGGGTTTATTTCATGTTAACACAATCACCTGCCAGCCATAAACTAAACTCCCAAGCTAAGAGGACAGGCTCCTTGTTGGAATTCTACCCACGGATTACAGTTCAAGTTCAGTGTAAAGGGAGGGGAGAGGAGAGGGGAAAGAAAGGGTGAGAATAAAACCTGTCAAACTTAACATCCTTTAAGAGGAAAGCTTTTACCAAAGAGAGGAATCTAAATTTAAGACAGAAACTATGTGCTTATTATAATTCACAAATTACAAAGTAGGAGCAAGTGCATTGATCTGGCTATATACATACATATATCCGAAGAGCTTTCTCTGCACTCACTTCTATCCAGAATGGGGGAAAAACTTTTTATATTTTTTCATTAAATTACCACCTCCTGCTACATTTAACCCTTGACAGCAGCACCCTCTCCGCCTCCACACCCAAGCCCCACCCTCACCCTCTTCACCCCTCAACCCTCTGGGACTCTGTATCCTCAGCCTAGATCCATAGCTATTATTGCTGGAAAAGTGGTGGAGAAATTACTGTTATTGTTCCTATTTGACAGATAAGGAAACTGAGCCTCAGAGATGTCATTTTATACCTTCCCCAAAGCAATACTGAACTGAAATGCCCCAGGGTCTCTCTGGTTCCTGTTCACTCTAGTTCCTGTGACTTTCAATATTGCTGCTGATACAGGAGAACAGAGAAGTAGGGAAGGTTCCCCACCAGCCCAGTATCCACATTGGGATGCTTCTCTGGGAATGGGGGCAGATCTGCAGAGAGCCATCCACAGAGACCAGCCGAGGCCCCTGGTGACCCCAGAGTTGTATCTGTGGGACGAAGGCCAGGACTCACGTTCTCACCAGCTGAGACGGCCGCCGGGAGTGGAGCTCAGGCAGGGAGTGGAGCTCAGGCCACGGGGAGCACAGGGGGCCACGCCTGGGGCAGCAGCTGTGTCACCAGCGAGGAAACTGGTCACTAATTTAAGGGAATCCGGCAACACTCCTAAGGGAAAACCTGGGCTGGCCATCGCTGAGCAGCGTAAGGGGGAAAACAAAGCCCAGCGCCTCCTCCAAACCACAGGAAAATGAGACAGTTGATAACACTGCAGGGACAGTGTCCTTCTCTCCGGGCATCCTCAGCTCTGCCCAGTGCACGGGCAGTCTCCTCTCAGAGGGCGTCACACTCAGCCTTCTAAAGCGGTGTTATTACACAGTCCTTTAAAGAGGGTTATCACTACATGTGTAAATTAGCTTATCTTACTTCCCAAAGGCTTGCCGGCAGTTCAGACGCCCAAGCGTGTGCAGCTAGAGGTGCTTTTGAGTCACTCCCAGGAGCGCACTCCTCGTGGACTGCACAGGTGGAGACAAACAACCCTGGGAACAGGGGTGAACTGACCTGGCCCCTCCCTCCCCACCAGTTCAATTAATCCGCACCTACTCTTCTGGACACCGCAGGCCTGCTGAGGCAGGTGTGCTCAGCACGTACAGAGCTCATGGCTTGTCCCATTAAAGGCCCACCCAAGAGTTACGCCATCCCTGGTGAACAGGGGAGCAAAGACGTCAGGCGATGTGCTCAGCTCATCCACCGCAAAGACGTCCCACCCACTCTCGTAACAGTCTCCCCACAGGCTGCCAGGCGGTGGGGCTGTTCAGATCCCTCTGAGTTACTGAAACAGCAGTGCTGCGTGCTCAGGGAACCATGTGAATGGCTACACCCCCAGCCCCACCTGTTCAAACCTCCATATAAGCTCTCCTCCTTTTCTTCTTCTGCAATTCTTGCACTCTCATCCATCCACCACAAAATCTGCCTCCAATATTCGTTAAAGGAAGAAGGAACTTTTCTTTTTTAGTTGCGGTAAAATACACATAACAGTTACCATCTTAACAGTTTTTATGTGTACAGTTCAGTGGCAATAGGTACATTCACACTGTTGTGGAATCATCACCACCATCCGCCTCCAGAACCCTTCATCTTGCAAAACTGAAACGCTGTCCCCATTAAACACTAACTCCCCACTTCCCCTCCCCACCCCCTGGCAGCCACCGTTCTACTTTCTGTCTCGGTGAATCGGATTACTCTGGGTACTTCATATAAGTGAAATCATACAGTATTTGTCCTTTGGTGACTGGTTTATTTCATTTAGCGTAATGTCCTTAAGGTGGAAGAAGAAATTCTTAAATCACTTTAGCTTCAGTTTGTCAAAGGAGGCTTCCTTACCTACTTAAGTAACACTAAATACTAGTTATTTCAATCCTATGTCAGATCTGAAAAGCAATATTTTAAAAATCTTCCTGTATCCACTAATATAGACTTAGCTTTTGGGTTCTGATGGTTTTTCATTCTTTTTAAATTTTTGGTTGGCTATTCATTGGGAAATGTCCCTCCCCCAGCTCTGAGGAAAAAAATGATAGTCCAGTTGAAGCTTTTTTTTCCCTTTCAAATACTCTACCTAGTTCTATAGTTCTCAACTGAGCATGTCTCAGAATTCTAGAACATTCTGGGACCATAACAAAAGTTGACAAAGAATGACTGATACCTGAATTACTGTGTGGGAGAATAACATTACTTTTCATAAACTTAGAAAAACCAATCTTCCTTCCTTCCTCTCTCTTTCCTGTCCTCTCTTTTTCTAATAAGCAATTTTTATTATTTCTTATGTGGGATAATTAACTAACACTAATTGTAATATTACCACAGACACCATAGTGAATGACCTCAAGTGTTTCAATGTTTGCATTTTCTTTTTCATTTTTAAATTTCAGTTTTATGGAGGTATAATTGACAAATAAAACTGTAAGATATTTAAGGTGCACATCATGGTGATTTGATATATGTATACACTATATACTTGTATACATTCCCTCCATCACCTCACATATTTACTTATTTATTTATTTATTTATTTTTTGGTGAGAACAATTAAGTTCTACTCTTTTAGCAAATTTCAATTACAGAATACAGCGTTATCAGCTATAGTTGCCAGGTTTCACATTATGTCCTTAGACCCTATTCATATTATTGTGTTTTCTCTGTGAACCCCTATTTTGACTTACCATACTGACACCTTATAAGATAGCCCCTTTGCTCCCTTGGTTCAGTTCTGTCAGTTCAGTTTACTTTCTTTGGAGGGTAACAAATGGCTAGGGCTATCCTTGCCTTGAGAGCATTTCAGATTCTGTAGGGAGACAAGGGTAGCCCCAACTAACCAGCTCCGAGGGGCTGAAGAGCAGTGCTAACAGATGGATGGGGGCTTCTCAAACGTGAGATCACCAAACTCGGAAAAGAAGGTGGAGTTTGAGTTGAACCTCTTTATTATTATCCCCAGTAATACCCTTTGTTATTTCTAATTACTAAAGTTTATTATTGTAACATCTGTAGCTTCTTCAAGTTAATTTTTGTCTAGCAAAGATACAAAGATAGTATTTCATAACCTCTTCCCCCTTTACTACATGTTCTAACTTACTATTTTAGATGTTGTTCTACCTAAATTCAGCCATTCCCAAACCCAGCTCTTCCCCGTCTCCCAGTAACTTCTTCCTTCGTAGTATAACGGAACTTATTTGTAGTGCTTTATAGGCCCTTTAAAGCCAGAGCCAACCTCATAATGGCAGGCCATTTCTGTAGGAGGTTATTACATTTCAAGGGAACATAATCTGATCCGTGGCATGTTTGAGGCTTCAGAATTATGAGCTGTGTGGCAGCAGATGGGAAGGCCACGTTTCCAGGCTCAGGATGGGTCTCCCGGCCAAACATGCTATGTATATGTATTCTCCAGTCCACACAGTTTCAACCCTGGACTCCACTTTCTACAGAGTGAATTGGAAGATTTATTACTGGTCCATGTTAGACTATCATTCTGCTGCATTGTAACTTCTTTAAAGAAAATCTAATGAGGGAAGAAAACAGCATGTACTATAGTCTTTTACCAAAAAAAAAAAGTATATATAATACTTCTAGCCATGTTGGAGATAGCATGAAAAATGGAAACTAATTCTGGGTAACCCTCTGTGATGTGACAATATTATCTAATCTTCCCTTAAATCCATCCACCTACACTACTTATCCTACCTGAGTACTGAGAAGTTGAAGAGTTAGATTATCTTATGATACACAGTCACGGCAATTTAATTTTTCTTTCTAGACTGCTATCTCGCAGATTAGAACCTACATGTGTTATAGATATCTGCACACCCACCATTCATAGCAGCATTATTCACAAAAGCCAAAAGGTGGAAGCAACCCAAGTGTCCATCAACAAATGACTGGATAAACAAGATGTAGTATATACATACAATGGAATATTATTCAGCCTTAAAATTCTGGTACGTGCTACAACATGGATGAACCCTGAGGACATTATGCTGAGTAAAATAGTCCAGTCACAAAAAGACAAATACTGGGACTTCCCTGACGGCCTAGTGGTTAAGACTCCGCTCTTCCAATGCAGGGGGTGTGGGTTCCATCCCTGGTTAGGGAGATAAGATCCCACATGCCACGCGGCCAAAAAAAAAACACAAAAAACAACTCTTCTGAAACTCTTAAATGGTTCCTTTAAAAAAAAAAATAAAAAAGACAGATACTGTGTGAGGTACCTAGAGTACTCAGGTTCATAGAGACTGAAAGTAGAAGGGTGGCTTCCAGGGGCTGGGGGAGGGGGGGGATGGGGAACAGCGTTTCAGTTTTGCGAGATGCAGAGGATTCTGTAGATGGATAGTGATGGCAGCCTTCCAACGACGTGGATGTTTCTGTGCCACTGAACTGTACGCTTACAAATTGTTAAGAGGGTGAATGTTATATATATTTTACCACCGTTTAAAAAATAATTGTTCAGTTTCAGGTTTTTTCTTTTTTTAAAGTTAAAGAAAAACAAACAAAAAGAGTAAAGACATGTACCTAGGGTGGAGAGAGGCAAAAAGAAAGATTCTTTTTACCTGAATTTTAGATCTGGCCTGAGAAATGGACGTCTGTGCTTCTGCCATAGGTGGGAAAAGATGCCACACACCCTGCCACTTCCTTCCATCCGTGGGTCTTAACCCCTCTTGAAGTCACTAACATAGAGCAGCAAGTTCCACACAGCCCCCTGAACTATCACCAGCCAAATAAACGTCCCCAGTTTATAAAGGACACTGCCCCTTCTAACCTGGTCAGCTGCCTCCCCAGGAGCGTGATCAAGCCAGACCCCCTTCTGTGTGTGACAGGGGCTTTCCTGAGACATGAGCTCTGTCTCCACGCACCCATCCACTCTTTTTTTAAAATGCTTCAAGGCCAGTAAGTAGAGCTAGGAAACACTGGTGAGCATGACCTACTGCCCAGCAAGGAGCCTCTGCTGGAAGCTGGGGCAGAGGCCAGTGTACTAAGGAAATGACTTCTTGCTCCTTCTGATACTGAAAGGATGCACTGAGAAATCAAAGGCCTTTGCATAAAGGAAAGAGCAGGGAAGGCCAGGTTCAGCACAGGAGGGCACTAAGGATGTCCTGAAGACTTCGTCTCAAATCATCTCACAGCTTACGCCTAATTCTAGTCCTAGGATTCTCCACATTTTATAATAAATAGACTCTTGGCTATTTCAACAGGGGACCATACCGCCAGCTTCAAGGGCCCCCAAGTGAATTCCTGAGCCAGACAGAGAAAAGAGGTCAATACTGTCAGCTCAAGAATTCAATAATGCAGAGAGCTGCTACTTCATTCCAGAGCCCTGCCTGCCCACTCTCTTATCTAGTCAGCTCTATCTTTGACCTATTTTCTCTGCTCCTTTACAACAGATTAAAAAATGATGCATTTCTGTTGCCCCCCCTTTTTTTTTTGTGGTGGGGAGGACAGCATTCTTTTCTTTTAACCCCGGTTTCCTAATTATTTCTTCTAGCAAATAGAGGTTTCTTAATTTACTTTCATGTTTCTAACCAGAGAGTACTTAGAAATGTAATTTTTTACAGTTTCTATGATGTTCGGTGACCTGTAGCTCTAAAGCCATGCTTTCACTTACCTTCTTATAACTTGCTAGCTTTATTTTATTTTTTTTTTAAAGATTTTTTCGATGTGGACCATTTTTAAAGTCTTTATTGAGTTTGTTACAATATTGCTTCTGTTTTTTTTTGTTTTGGCTTTTTGGCCACAAGGCACGTGGGATCTTAGCTCCCCGACCAGGGATCGAACCCGCACCCCTTGCGTTGGAAGGCGAAGTCTTAACCACTGGACCTCTAGGGAAGTCCTAACTTGCTAGCTTTATATTTTCCTCAAAGTAACACAGTTCCTGTTCACTGGAAATGTGCTTTGTAGAAAGTCTATCTGAATATAGCTTTATGCTTTGGCTCTCTGGAATCTGTTCCACAATGGCCAACACTTAATTCAGAGATCCGAAGAACGAAGGCCACCTCACAACACTTGTGGAACGAAAGCTGGAGGGAAAAATAAAGATAAAAGTCTAAGGATGTACACTATTTAATGATGTTATTAAATAAAAGGCACTTTGTCTCAGAAA
The DNA here is from genome assembly GCF_059928025.1 of Delphinapterus leucas. Classification (NCBI taxonomy): domain Eukaryota; kingdom Metazoa; phylum Chordata; class Mammalia; order Artiodactyla; family Monodontidae; genus Delphinapterus; species Delphinapterus leucas. Next base: position 105,305,611 of record NC_143133.1, read on the forward strand.
CCTCCAGTTAATCTCAGGTAACTGAGTTCAGGAGCTCAGGTTTTTGTTTCAATGGCGACTCATAATACTGGGCTTCAGCAGAATTGCTCCACCAGGGGAAACCAGGCAGATGTGCTGGAGGCAAGGCGCTGCCGGGAGGCCAGGAGCGAGGCCTCCAGATAGCATGTTCCCCGCATGAGGTCACCATCCTCTGGGATGTCTGCCAGGATACGGCTCGCATGCCTCTCACACTTTTTTGCTACTCAGCTCAAGCTCATCACTTCCAAAGCACGTTCACTTGCATTATCTTATTTCTCAGTGATTCTAGCAGGTTTTGAAATGTACACACGTCCCCAAACACAAAACAGTGCAGTGTGGGGAGAACCATCCCTCTGTGGACCATTCTTACCTCTTCTCTGCCCTCCCTGAAGGACGAATTTAAAGGCCCTCCTCGCCCAGAAGGGGAAGACTTGGTGGTATTTTCTTGCTGCCCAAACAGCTCCTCGATGCTCTTTGTATCAATTTGGTAGTGATGCTGCTCCCTGGCTGCCAAGGTCCAGATGTTGGTTTTGCCACGAACTTGCTCCTCTGGAATGGTTTTCCAAAAAAAGCTCCTTATCCGCTTTTTCTTACCGAGGTGGCTGTAGCCGTTCAGGTGGGAGGTTGGGGGTAGTCCTGGGGGGGGAGGGGGGACCGGAGGCCCCCCAGGCAGTGGAGGGGGAGGGGGAGGTGGAGGAAACCCTTTTCCTGAGTATGGGCATGGTGGAGGTGGAGGGGGTAGAGGAGGAGGTGGTGGTGGCGGCGTTTGCCCAATCATGAATCCAGCTGTCGTGGCAATATTCCCATTTCCTTTATCACTGACCAAGGAGACACAATTCATAACATGCATAGTACTGTTGCCTTCTAAGGAGATAATTTCTTGACCTTGGGGAAGCAGACAAGCAGACACCGACATCAAATTTGTGTCATACTGTTCCGCCCACTAGTCTGCCGCCAGAGCAAAGGCAACTGCGTTGTGTGTCATCTTCCAAACCTGCAAAGATAAAACAACTTTAAAATCAGTGCAGGAAAACATTGCTATACTAGCGACTCCCTTCCGAGGCCAGTGCCAGTCCTCCCAGAATAGTTGGATATTAAAATCAATGAGGGGCCACACATCCAAAAGAGAACTAAAAGGGACTAATACTTTTCTAAATGTGAACCAAATTTTACTACCTGGAAATGCTGCCAAAGCAGCAGCAATAAATCCAACCTGGAAACCTTCCATTCATCAATAAAACACATATTTACCAAGAACCCACAATAGGTTCAGCAAGTACTGCTCACTTTCTGAACAAGCTACTTGTTCATTAACTGGCTCGTTTTCTTTGGGCAGTGGATCCCCAACCCCTGGGGAAATTACCCAAATGGCTGCAGCCCTAGTGACTCTGTCTTTTTCCAGTACGGACATGTCCCCTACCCATTAGTGGGTCAAAGGGCATCCTCCACCTTGCACATCATAGGCAGGGCATTCGGGGATGATAAAATAATTGCCAAACTCCTTCCCCTGGAGTCAGTGCCATCGTCTTCTCCCTACACTTGGTGATTCTGCTCCCTCGCAAATAGAGAAAAGAACGCCGGACATGAAGATAAAAGGTTCCAGCTCTAAATCAAGCTTTACTGCTTACAATTTTAGAAAAGCCATTTTGCCTCACTAGATTTGGAGTTTCTCATTTGTAAAATTAGGAGGTTGGCACTGACCTCCACCGTCACTTCCGATGCAATCGTTTTGGGTTCTGGTTAAGCTCTCTGGAGCTTAACTCTCTGGAAACCACCAGAACTTCTCAGTGCCTCTTCTGCTTCTTCTGTGACACTACCAGCAGAGGAGACACACACACACAAGGGGATGCTGCCCGAATCACACCTGCCACACGGCTACCCCTTATCCACTCGGTCACTGACTTATCTTGGTGGCTTGTGTTTTTATTGACCTTTAAATGTTCGTTTTTGTTCATTTGTTGTGGACCTGATGTGAAAACAGGGGTCAAAATAACTACAGTTCTTCAGATGTGAGGACAGGTAAGTGGAGATGTAGAACACGGGGCCCTGTGTAGGCTTGTGGAATGAGCACCCCAACTATTTGGGTGTGTGAAAAGGGGGCTGTTTCATCTAGGTCATAAAGGGTCACGTGGAGGGGCTTTTTAGACTGGACTTCTGAGAGGAATTAGCTTTCTACAGCATTACTGTTCCAAGCTCATAGTTACACATCTTCATCAAACAATGCAGAATTCTGCAGGAGTAAATGGTCTGATATCACTAATTCAAATATTATTAAATCTTTTACACAGAATCATACACAAAAGGCAGGACTGCCTTGGGAGTAAGAGGGGAGACTCCAAGAACAGACTGCTTTTCCTCAGATCCCAGTTCTGCTACTTCTTTAGGTGTGCAACCTGGGGTGAGGTAGTTTATCTAACCTATGTTTCAGCATCCTCCTCTATACTATAACCATATACCATTCCATTGGTTTGTATGAGAATAAATGAACTCATTATGTGTACACCCTTACCAAGATGGTACATAGTTAGCCATTATTAACAACTGGTGTCACAGGTACATAAGATTTCTCTTTATTTTCACAGGCACTACATTTGCTTTAAAATATGTATTGGGTTTATAGGTAAAACGCTAGGTTACCCTTGGCTACTAGAATCATACCTTTAATATTTCCATTCTCTGCTTTCTAAGTTACTAGGTTTGTGAGCTCTGTCCCTTTTCAATACTCAGTGATTGTATATTGTTATCTCTACATTACAAGAACAAATGTTTTTATGAAACATTTAAATATTTAAGTTCTGAAAATTACGTATGGGTAGAAAATAGCATTTCCAACTATTTACTGGATAATTTTTTTTTTTAGCATTTTAACCGCTTTTAAGTGTACATCAGTGGCATTAAGTACGTTCACGTGTTGTGCCGTGTTATCATGGGATAATTTTTTAGAAAGTAAAACTGAAAATATTTATCCAAGCCAACTTACAGCTCACTTGAGATGCAACTAGCTTTTAAAAGGAGTTTTCATAATTATCATTAGGGGCATAGCTAGGCTGCTTTCATAGTTGGCATCCCTAAAGCAAATGACTCACTGTCAATTACAGTTTATAGTTACATCTGAACTCTTCTTTTCTCAAGACTGTACAGGTAATCTTGGCAGTTTATCCTTACATATTTTAAAATACTTCTGTACATGAAATATCTCATGTATTGAAGAATTGCTAATCCTCCAATTCACCTCCAATTCCAGATATGCTGACTTGTTTATAGATTATCTCTGTTAAGAACGGTGATAAGCTAAAAAAGTCTCCAACCTAGAAAGCAATAACTCACTCAGTGCTGCATTAGTATATGCACAGCTGTGCCATTAAACCTCACAGAGCAAATGTAGAGATACTAAGAAAGAGTGAAAAAGACCATGCCCTCGGAAGTCGTGCAACACCATCTTCTAATACCAAAGCCCCAAAGCATGTGAGTCCTTTAGAGTCTAGTCTGTTTTGCAGAGGAAGTACCAGATTAAAGCTTGTCCAAGTAAAAAGTGACACACATTAGCTATACATCAGCAGGATTCTAACCACTGTCACGTCTCAAGAAAGAATGTTGTTTTAGAAAGTTAAAGGAACAAAAGAAAATTTACAACATTGTTCCTGGTATGTTGTCTGGCTAATTTTTTCCCAGGGTAACATACAAGGATCCTAGGCCCCCAACAGCTTCTAATGAATGAGTTCTCCAGCAATGATTAGCTAAGATGCTAATGCTTTCACTACAAGCCTCAATAGGGCTTTGATAGGGTTTTCCCCCTTGGGCCAGGATTTCCAATGTCAAAGAGATGGCAGGAAAAAGAGAGTGCAGACACACATTCTAACCCTTTCCACAGTCTCACGAGATATTAAAACAGAGGATACACAAAGAATATTCGATTAACTATGCTACTGTCCGCAGTAAAGATGCAAACGCATACTCTCCAAATATGCTAGGAGAACATAGGTGATGCAGCAGCCCCAAAGACAGCTGTTTCACACAGCGGGCAGCCGCAGGCAAGGACAATGGAATTAGCCTTAGGCTGTATCTGGAAAATGTCAAGTGTCCCATCAATCTCCCCAGGGCAAACAGAGACAGGCTTGTATTTAACATCTCACCTACAGGTTGGGGACCTCAGCAGCAGCAGGGCGGATGGCTGCTAAGGTTGACAAATGCCCAGCCCTGAGTAAATTGTACAGCTGTCACAGTAAGTCTCTGAAGATGAGAACTTCTGTTTGAGTCCCCTGGGTGCTAATCATGACCCATTGGGGGTAAGTCCCAGTGAAGGCCCCTCCTGGGGAGGCTACTAGCTCAGCTGAGCATCTCCCAACTGTGTGGATTTTTAATAAGGGGATGCTGTGGCCATGTACCTAGCCTTTAGCTGATCAGCAAGCAAAAAGTCTTAGAATGAGAAGGAGAATAAGGGTCTTCAAAGAAGCCCTGTGGCCCCTCCTAAACTCTCTTGTCTAAATAGCCAGGATTACTTTGCTCGTGGTGTCAGAAACATCGTTGAAGTTCTATTCTCTTCAAGGGAGTGGGTGGGAGGGAAGAAAAGAGTAAGTATGCTTAATTTCACAGTGTATTTAGGAGGAAAACACGTTTCTGAAAGCCCGTTTAGGGCTCAGAGCTATCCTGAAAAACAGTTGCTCAGCTGGTCACTCACCCCGTAGGTCAGCAATAATCAGAAGTAAACTCCACACCAGAAAAACCTTTTCCCCTTGATTCCCGACATGTGTCACAGATGAGGTGGGATCAGGAAAGGCTGGCCCACACCCTTCTGATGACAAACGGGGGCAGAGCAAGCCGGGTGTGGAGGAGAGGCAGAGGAACACACGGCCCTATTTTACTGGGGGGAGAAGAGAGGGTTGGGGAAGGGACAGGCCATTTTTAAATATGGAGTTTTTGCTCTCCACCAACTCACTGGGAACAGGCTCCTCCCCAGCCACCTATCTTTCAAAATCTTTCTGGGTTATTGAACACAGCACGTCAACCCCACAGTCAAACCAGAGCTGGCAACATCCAGCTCTTCACCTTGGCACTCTCGCCAGCAGTGGAAGGACCCAAGATGTTTCCAGCCCGCGCGTTTAATCTGCCGCCGCACAACAGAAGCAATCCACAGATGCCCCCGAGCGCCACACCCTGGGAGCAGAGGAAGAAACGCCTGTTTCTGAATGCGCATTTTCAGCTTCTCTCAATGTCCCCAAACAAAGCAAACGGGTGCCAAAGGATGCTCTAGAGAGGAAAGGAAGCGCTCGCGACTCATTCCAGGAAGGCAACTGTGGGTCAGGAGACGAGAGGGGGGTCACAGACGGCCGAACAGCAGGCGCAGTTTCTGTGCAAACAGCTGTTTGAAAACGGACTCCTGGGTCCTGAAGAAACTCGGCGTGGGGGACACCGGGGTCCCGATTTCTTTCGCAGAGTCTGGACGCCCTAGGTCTCTGAAGTGGCGGGCGGTCCACCGCGTCCTTCCGCCCCCAACCCTCGGCCCGCGTCCCGCCCCAGCCACTCACCAAAGCGCCACCGGCTCGGCCGCACGAAAGACTCGGAGGGCGCCGCGTCCGTCCGAGTCCCCGGGGAGTCCGCGGGCCGCCAGCCCCAGCGCGTCCTTATCTGGGCGGCTGCGGAAGGAGTGAGAGAGCGGGCGCCGGTGCGCGGCCCAGACAGACGCCCACACGCGCCGCGCAGGCTCTGCGGCGGGGCCGAGGCGCGCGCCGGGGAGGGGCCGCCGCCCGCCGCGCGAGGACACGCGGGTCCACGGGGCGGACGCCGGGGCACGGCGGAACCCTCTACCTCCCGCGGGCACCGAGCGCGCGCGCGTCCTCAGGCAGAAGCTTAGTGGAGCTGCAGCCGCACTAGCTCGCCCCTCCCGGAGCCCCGCAGGGATCGCCGGCCCCGCCCCTCGCCTCGAGGGCCCCCGCCTCCCCCGCGGATCCCCGAGGCCCCGCCCCCTTCGCGGGGGGCCGCCGAACCTGGCTCCTCCGAGCGGAGTGGGGGGCTCACTAGGGAAGGTGTCACTGTGCTTGAAGCGAAAGGGGGATCTCCCAGTTTGCGGGCTCCGCCCCCTCCTCGAACCTCCGCGGCGACACCTCCCCACGTCTGGGGTCCGGGTCCCGAGCGCGGGGGAGAGAGCCTTACGGCCGCAGTGCGGAGCAGCCAAAAGGAGCGGGGAAGAGCCGGCGAGAAAAACACAGAGGGGAGACTCCTGGTGTTTGGTCGGAGGATTAAACCGAGAGCCCGGTGTCCCCGAGCTGGGGCACTGAAGAGGCTGGAGATGACCCGCCAGCCCACCCACTTCCTCCCTAAACTTCCACAAGCGCAGGGCTCAACTTCTAAGCTGAACTTCGCACGGGCAGAGCGAACGTGCCAGAGCGAGTACCGCCTTGTCCTCGGTCCGTATCACCCGGACGCGGTCCTGGCCAGCCCCGCACCACAGTCAGGAGGGGCAAGTCGTGGCTCCCCCGCTGGCCAGGGACCCGGCGCGGGCGCCCCCAGTTGCTCGCTCTTGGACGGGCGGGGATCAAGTGGGAGCTCAGTTTAGCCAAAAGTCCTGGCAGCTAAAGCTAAATCAGCCGGCCCAGGTTTAACCCGGAGGCGGCCCGGGACCTAGCTGGTCCAGACGCGCGCGTCTTCCCCTCAAAGGACGGATGGCTGTCCTCTGCGGCTCAGGGAGTGCAGCCGCCAAAGTCGGGGGAGCTCAAACCTCCCCAGACTTCCCGGTGAGGCTCGAAGGCAGCCGAGATTCAGTGCCACAGCCCTCGGTCCTGACGGATCCCCGCCCCCGGCCCTCCGGAGCCGAGGAGGCTCGGTCCCCGGGTGCCCCTGAGCAGCGATCGCTCTGCCTGGGCCGTGCGACTCACTCACCCGCGGCTGGCGCTCCCAGCGCGCGCTCCTCTCTCCCCGCCGCCCGCGGTCTCCCAGCGCCGTCGCCTCCTCCTGGGTCACTGCAGTCAGGGCTGCTCGGGGCCGCGAGGGGGCAGGGCGGCGCGGGGCGGGGCGCGGCCGCTGCCTCAGGTAACAATGCTGCAGACCAGGCTGCTCCCAGCGCCAGCTGCAAAGGGCAGCACGCCCTTTCCAGCTCGGCCCTTCCTCCCTCCCGCCCTTGAGCGCCAACATCGGCGCTGCGGCGCTCACCTTCACCTGCGCGGGGCCCCGGAGGCCTGGGAGCCGCCACCCGGCAGGCAGCTGCCAGCACCTGAAGGCTGGAGCGGGGCGGCCACCGAGGAAAGTAGGGGCGGCGGCGGGGGACAGAGATGTACGGACTGTGAAGAAGAGCTAGGTATCCTCGTGGAACCAGCCAGGGGAGGCGGCAAGCTGGATATGAACCGGCAAGTGGCTCCACAAAGGAGCCTCTGCGGCAGCCTCCCCGACACCCTCTCCTGCGCACACACATGTGCGCACACGCACACTCATTCACGCTCAGCTCAAACCCCGCGCGCACACAGGCCACCCTCTGCCCAACACACTCGTTTTTCCCTGGAGCAGGAGGCAGCATCTGGGTGAACTGTCCCAGCCCGCGTGGCCGAGTCCCAGCCGGGCCGGAGCTTCCCAAAGGTCAGCTTCTCCCTGGGACCTGCCATCCTGCAAGTTTGTTACTTTTCTTTTCTTTTCCTTCTTTCTTTCCTTCTTTCTTTCTTTTTCTTTTTTTTTAATCTCCTCAATGATGATGGTAACAGAAACCTTTCAGTTATATATAAAAGAAAAAGTCCACTCCAGGACTGATCACATGAACAGATGCTGTCTGGGAAAGGCTCCTCACAGGAGGAAACCGGGGAATGGTTTTATCGCATCTTTTTTCAAAGTGACTTATGATGCCAGGCAGTGAGAACCGAGTAATCAAAGAAAACCTATCCGCAGAGAACCGACTGATCTGAAATCAGCTGCAGGGGTGGGGAGGCGCCCTCTGCGGGGATGAAGTCATTGCTGCCTTTGGCTCTGTGCTCCCAGTTAACAGACCAGGGCTTATCCAGCCTCTGGAGCCTGATGACTTCCGCCTCTCCACCCTGGTCCACAGCCCCTGAACTCACAGGACAGAATTCTCAACCTCCACAGGAATAGAAAAAGAGACGCTATTAGGGTAAAAACTGAAAACAAACAAACAACCAAAAAGCAAAATTCTGCCCACCAACAGCCCATTTTTTAGCCATGGACCGGGCTGACGCTAACCATCAAGAGAAGTAGATCCAACTAAGACCACAGAAAATCTCAAGGAGTGAGAAGTGTAATAAAAGAGAAAGCCCCATGCTCGGGGACTTAATATTAACCCCAAAGGAATACTGACTGCACAGGCAAAAGTTAAATTACAGAATATCAAAGTGAGGGCCTAATGGCATCCTCTCCTTTTCTTTTATGTCAGTCTCGCCAGATGAGGAGTCGAGCCACTGCACACTTCCTGCTTGTCAAGTCCCCCTCCAACCTGGGCTTCCCTACAATGTACTGAGTGTGCATTCTAAAATCAGTCACTTTTTTGAAGGGTCAAGTCCAGTGACCCGTCCTCAGCCCCTCAGCCCTTTGATGTCCTGCAGCATTCTGGCCTACAGGCCTTCTCTCTGCCTCTTCTGCTGACCCTTCTTGTCCTTTGAGGACGGTAACCAGATTCTTCCAACTCTTTATTTCCCATTATCCCATGGGTACTGCCTTCTGACTTCAACCTGAAGGGGCCCAGATTTTGTGGGGCCTGAAGCTTGTGTAACTCATGAGGGAGTTTTAAAAGAAAAACAATAAAAACTTATACACCAACACAACAGCAGCTACGCCCTTTTGGAAGTGTCTGGGGAAAGTTAGAGGCACGAAAACTTGAGCTCCGAGGTAAACCCACTTCTGATTTCACCTCTATGTCAGGGATTCTTGAATCCATATTGTCCCTGTAATGATTCAAGTCCAAATTCATTGTCCAAAAGTCAACTCCTCTGTCTCTCAAAACTACTACTCTTCCGGCCTGCACCCCTTACTTAAAGATCTGACTTTTAAAATTCGAAATCCCAGCTTTCCCTTGGGTTCTTTTCCTCTTTTACATTTTTTATATCCAAGTATTTGCCAAATTTGTTGCTCTTTCCCTAGTAAGATCTCTTCCATCTGTACTTTACATCCACTGCCACTACACGTGCCCTAATTAGAGGAAAGGGGAACTGATGTTCATTTGCTGTTGGCTATGTGTCAGGCATCACACTTGATTCTCACAACCATCCTAGAAACCCTACCTTCTGTGTTGTCTGGCTTAGACAAGTGAAATCGGACTGGTGCATCCACTGCCTCAGCCATCTTTCTGCCTCTCCCCTCTTCTCCCTACTCTGCTGTCAGGTCAGTGTTTTTAAAAGTCTGATTTTGGGCTTCCCTGGGGGTGCAGTGGTTAAGGATCCGCCTGCCAATGCAGGGGACACGAGTTCGAGCCCTGGTCCGGGAAGATCCCACATGCCTCGGAGCAACTAAGCCCGTGTGCCACAACTACTGAGCCTGCGTGCCACAACTAGTAAATCTCGCACGCCTGGAGCCCATGCTCCGCAACAAGAGAAGCCACTGCAGTGAGAAGCCCACACAGCACAACGAAGAGTAGCCCCCGCTCGCTGAAACTAGAGAAAACCCGCACGCAGCAACGAAGACCCAAAGCTGCCAAAAATAAATAAAATGAATTTAAAGAAAAAAGTCTGATTTCACCACACTACGCACCTGTTCAAGCCTTCTGTAGATTACGTAGGTGCCTACGGGGAAGGCTGCCTCTAGCAGCATGCCTCCATCTTCACGATGTGAAGCGCCCCATTTCACTCTGTTTGTAGATGTTTTTTTTGGTGTTTTTTTGCGGTACGCGGGCCTCTCACTGTTGTGGCCTCTCCCGTTGCGGAGCACAGGCTCCGGACGCGCAGGCTCAGCGGCCACGGCTCACGGGCCTATCCGCTCCGCGGCACGTGGCATCCTCCCGGACCGGGCACGAACCCGTGTCCCCTGCATCGGCAGGCGGACTCCCAACCACTGCGCCACCAGGGAAGCCCCTGTAGATGTATTTTTGATGCATTTGCGGGTGGAAGTGAGATCCACATCCTTTTACTCTGCCATCTTGATTCCCTCCCACTTCACTCGAGCAGCATTTTGTGCTACCCCTGAATGTGACAATGCTTACTTTGATTCTTCTTTTCGGTGTTGTGCATGTGAGGTGGCCAAGAAGTACTTGAATAGAGCAGAACACAGCTCTCATGTAGAGTCAAGATCCTGATGCATTGGATTGGAGGCTGCAAATCCAGAGGACGATTTATTCTTCATTTATTAATTGTGAGCCACACCTTCATCTCACCTAAGATCGTGCTTGGGAGTATACACTACCAAATGTAAAATCGAGAGCTAGTGGGAAGCAGCCGCATAGCACAGGGAGATGAGCTCGGTGCTTTGTGACCACCTAGAGGGGTGGGACAGGGAGGGTGGGAGGGAGACGCAAGAGGGAGGGGATATGGAGATATATGTATATGTATAGCTGATTCACTTTGTTATACAGCAGAAACTGACACACCATTGTAAAGCAATTATACTCCAATAAAGATGCTAAAAAAAAAAAAAAAAAGGACGCGCCATTCATCTGTATCTCAGCAACCTGCCAGCCACCCTGTCTGCGAGGAAGGCTGGAGAGACTCCTGAAGCCAAGCCGCCCAAAGTCAGCGCAGCCCTGGAGCTTGTGGCTTGGAGCTGGCTGTTGCTGCTACGTCCTGGGCTCCTGAGCCTTGGTCGGTGGCCAGCCCACACTCCTGCAAGCAAGCCACACCTCCTGGGAGTGTGCCAGTGGCTCAGAGTGGCCTCCCGGGTGCCGGCTGCAAGCCCTACTGAAGAATTCTGTTTGCAGCTTGCTCCTCCCTCTCCCCAGGCTGTCCCTTCCAGATCGCTCCATTTCCTTTGCCCAGTTCATTTCCTTTCTTCCAGCTTCACCTCCTCAGCCCTGAGAAGCTTTCATTTTCTCCTACATCAAGCGTTTTGGGTTTGAATCTGTCATTAGGAGCCATGAAACAAACTTTCAAACCAAAATGAAGCAAATGCCAGGATGCATTCTAAAGAAGACCTCACAGCTCTAAGACAGGCTTATTTGCTCAAAGAGTAAGTCTAATCCATGAGCTGACTTCATGGGCCCTTTGGGGACCACAGTGGACACACTGAAACGAGTCCCCTCTGGTATAGGATTAAGGCATCAAACTCATTTTTATTTTTTTATTTTATTCTATTTTTTTAACATCCTTATTGGAGTATAATTGCTTTATAATGGTGTGTTAGTTTCTGCTGTACAACAAAATGAATCAGCTATACATATACATATATCCCCGTATCCCCTCCCTCTTGCGTCTCCCTCCCACCCTCCCTATCCCACCCCTCTAGGTGGTCACAAAGCACCGAGCTCATCTCCCTGTGCTATGTGGCTGCTTTCCAAAGCTATCTATTTTACCTTTGGTATACATGTCCATGCCACTCTCTCACTTCGGCCCAGCTTACCTTTCCCACTCCCCGTGTCCTCAAGTCCATTCTCTAGGTCTGCGTCTTTATTCCTGTCCTGCCCCTAGGTTCTTCAGAACCATTTTTTAATTTTTTTTTAGATTCCATATATATGTGTTAGAATATGGTATTTGTTTTTCTCTTTCTGACTTACTTCACTCTGTATGACAGACTCTAGGTCCATCCACCTAACTACAAATAACTCAATTTCCTTTCTTTTTATGGTTGAGTAATATTCCATTGTATATATGTGCCACATCTTCTTTATCCATTCATCTGTTGATGGACACTTAGGCTGCTTCCATGTCCTGGCTATCGTAAATAGAGCTGCAATGAACATTGTGGTACATGACTCTTTTTGAATTATGGTTTTCTCAGGGTATATACCCAGGAGTGGGATTGCTGGGTCATGTGGTAGTTCTACTTTTAGTTTTTTTTGTTTTAGTTTTTGTTTTTTGTGGTACGCAGACCTCTCACTCTTGTGGCCTCTCCCGTTGCAGAGCACAGGCTCTGGACGCGCAGGCTCAGCGACCATGGCTCATGGGCCCAGCCAGTCCGCGGCATGTGGGATCTTCCCGGACTGGGGCATGAACCCACGTCCCCTGCATCGGCAGGTGGACTCTCAACCACTGCGCCACCAGGGAAGCCCTATTTTTAGTTTTTTAAGGAACCGCCATACTGTTCTCCATAGTGGCTGTACCAATTCACATTCCCACCAACAGTGTAAGAGTGTTCCCTTTTCTCCACACCCTCTCCAGCATTTGTTGTTTGTAGATTTTTTGACGATGGCCATTCTGACTGGTGTGAGGTGATAACCTCACTGTAGTTTTGATTTGCATTTCTCTAATGATTAGTGATGTTGAGCATCCTTTCATGTGTTTGTTCGCAATCTGCATACCTTTGGAGAAATGTCTATCTAGGTCTTCTGCCCATTTTTGGATTGGTTGCTTTTTTGATATTGAGCTGCATGAGCTGCTTGTAAATTTAGGAGATTAATCCTTCCTCAGCTGCTTCATTTGCAAATATTTTCCCCATTCTTTGTCTTTGCATCTTATTTATGGTTTCCTTTGCTGTGCAAAAGCTTTGAAGTTTCATTAAGTCCCATTTGTTTATTTTTGTTTTTATTTCCATTTCTCTAGGAGGTGGGTCAAAAAGGATCCTGCTGTGATTTATGTCATAGAGTGTTCTGCCTGTGTTTTCCTCTAAGAGTTTTATAGTGTCTGGCCTTACATTTAGGTCTCTAATCCATTTTCAGTTTATTTGTGTGTATGGTGTTAGGGAGTGTTCTAATTTCATTCTTATACACATAGCTGTCTAGTTTTCCCAGCACCACTTATTGAAGAGGCTGCCTTTTCTCCCTTGTATATTCTTGCCTCCTTTATCAAAAATGAGGTGACCATATGTGTGTGGGTTTATCTCTGGGCTTTCTAGCCTGTTCCATTGATCTATATTTCTGTTTTGTGCCAGTACTATACTGTCTTGATTACTGTAGCTTTGCAGTAGTGTCTGAAGTTTGGGAGCCTGATTCCTCCAGCTTTGTTTTTCTTTCTCATGATTGCTTTGGCTATTCAGGGTCTTTTGTGTTTCCATACAAATCGTGAAGATTTTTGTTCTAGTTCTGTGAAAAATTCCATTGGTAGTTTGATAGGGATTGCACTGAATCTGTAGATTGCATTGGGTAGTATAGTCATTTTCACAATGTTAATTCTTCCAATCCAAGAACATGGTATATCTCTCCATCTGTTTGTATCATCTTTAATTTCTTTCATGAGTGTCTGATAGCTTTCTGCATATAGGTCTTTTGTCTCCATCGGTAGGTTTATTCCTAGGTATTTTATTCTTTTTGTTGTAATGGTAAATGGCAGTGTTTCCTTAAATTTTTTTCAGATTTTTAGTCATTAGCGTATAGGAATGCAAGAGATTTCTGTGCATTAATTTTGTATCCTGCAACTTTACCAGATTCACTAATTAGCTTTAGTAGTTTTCTGGTAGCATCTTAAGGATTCTCTATGTATAGTATCATGTCATCTGCAAACAGTGACAGCTTTACTTCTTCTTTTCCAACATGGATTCCTTTTATTTCTTTTTCTTCTCTGATTGCTGTGTCTAAAACTTCCAAAACTATGTTGAATAATAGTGGTGAGAGTGGACATCCATGTCTTGTTCCTGATCTTAGAGGAAATGGTTTCAATTTTTCACCATTGAGAACGATGTTGGCTGTGGGTTTGTCATATATGGCCTTTATTATGTTGAGGAAAGTTCCCTCTATGCCTACTTTCTGGAGGGTTTTTATCATAAATGGTGTTGAATTTTGTCAAAAGCTTTTTCTGCATCTATTGAGATGATCATATGGTTTTTATACTTCAATTTCTTATTATGGTTTATCACAGTGATTGATTTGTGTATATTGAAGAATCCTTGCATTCCTGGGATAAACCCCACTTGATTATGGTGTATGATCCTTTTAATGTGCTATTGGATTCTGTTTGCTAGTATTTTGTTGAGGATTTTTTTCATCTATGCTCATCAGCGATATTGGCCTGTAGTTTTCTTTCTTTGTGACATCTTTTTCTGGTTTTGGTATCAGGGTGATGGTGGTCTCGTAGAATGAGTTTGGGAGTGTTCCTCCCTCTGCTATAGTTTGGAAGAGTTTGAAAAGGATAGGTGTTAGCTCTTCTCTAAAACTTTGATAGAACTCACCTGTGAAGTCATCTGGTCCTGGGCTTTTGTTTGCTGGAAGATTTTTCATCACAGTCTCAATTTCATTACTTGTGATAGGTCTGTTTATATTTTCTCTTTCTTCCTGGTTCAGTCTTGGAAGGTTATATCTTTCTAAGAATTTGTCTGTTTCTTCCAGGTTGTCCATTTTATTCGCATACAGTTGCTTGTAGTAATCTCTCATGATCCTTTGTATTTCTGCAGAGTCAGTTGTTACTTCTCCTTTTTCATTTCTGATTCTGTTGATTTGAGTCTTCTCCCTTTTTTTCTTTATGAGTCTGGCTAATGCTTTATCAATTTTGTTAATCTTCTCAAAGAACCACCTTTTAGTTTTATTCATTTTGCTATTGTTTTCCTTGATTCTATTTCATTTATTTCTGCTCTGACCTTTATGATTTCTTTTCTTCTGCTCATTTTGGGTTTTGCCTGTTCTTCTTTCTCTAGTTCCTTTAAGTGTAAGGTTAAATTGTTTATTTGAGATTTTTCTTGTTTTTTGAGGTAGGCTTGTATTGCTATAAATTTCCCTCTGAGAACTGGTTTTGCTGCATCCCATAGGTTTTGGGTCATCGTGTTTTTGTCGTCATTTGTCTCTAGGTATTTTTTGATTTCCTCTTTGATTTCTTCAGTGATCTCTTGGTTACTTAGTAATGTATTGTTTAGTCTCCATGTGTTTGTGTTTTTACGTTCTTTTTGGTTGTAATTGATTTCTAATCTCATAGCATTGTGGTCAGAAAAGATGCTTGACATGGTTTCATTTTTCTTAAATTTACTGAGGCTTGATTTGTGACCCAAAATGTGATCTATCCTGGAGAATGTTCCATGTGCACTTGAGAAGAAAGTGTAATCTGCTGTTTTGGGATGGAATGTCCTATAATTATCAATTAAATCTATCTGGTCTATTGTGTCATTTCAAGCTTGTGTTTCATTATTAATTTTCTGTTTGGATGATCTGTCTATTGGTGTAAGTGAGGTGTTAAAGTCCCTCACTATTATTATGCTGCTGTCGATTTCCTGTTTTATAGTGGTTAGCAGTTGCCTTACATATTGAGGTGCTCCTATGTTGGGTGCATATATATTTATAATTGTTGTATCTTCTTCTTGGATTGATCCCTTGATCATTAGGTGGTGTCCTTCCTTGTCTCTTGTAACATCCTTTATTTTAAAGTCTATTTTATCTGATGTGAGTATTGCTACTCCAGCTTTCTTTTGATTTCCCTTTGCACAGAATATCTTTTTCCATCCCCTTTCAGTCTGTATGTGTCCCTAGGTCTGAAGTGGGTCTCTAGTAGACAGCATATATATGGGTCTTCTTTTTGTATCCATTCAGCTATCCTGTGTCATTTGGTTGGAGCATTTAATCCATTCATATTTAATGTAATTATCGATATGTATGCTCCTATTACCATTTTCTTAATTGTTTGGGTTTGTTTTTGTAGGTCCTTTTCTTCTCTTGTGTTTCCCACTTAGAAAAGTTCCTTTAGCATTTGTTGTAGAGCTGGTTTGGTGGTGCTGAATTCTTTTAGCTTTTGCTTCTCTGTAAAGCTTTTAATTTCTCTGTCAAATCTGAATGAGATCCTTGCCAGGTGGAGTAATCTTGGTTGTAGGTTCTTCTGTTTCATCAGTTTAAATATATCATGCCACTCCCTTCTGGCTTGTAGAGTTTCTGCTGAGAAATCAGCTGTTAACCTTATGGTAGTTCCCTTGTATGTTTTTTGTCATTTTTCCCTTGCTTCTTTCAATAATTTTTCTTTGTGTTTAATTTTTGTCAGGTTGATTACTATGTGTCTTGGTGTGTTTCTCCTTGGTTTTACCCTGTATGGGACTCTCTGTGGTTCCTGAACTTGATTGACTATTTCCTTTCCCATTTTAGGGAAGTTTTCTACTATAAAGTCTTCAAATATTTTCTTTGGTCCTTTCTCTCTCTCTTCTCCTTCTGGGACCCCTATAATGCAAATGTTGTTGCATTTAATGTTGTCCCAGAGGTCTCTTAGGCTGTTTTCATTTCTTTTCATTCTTTTTTCTTTATTCTGTTCCATGGCAGAAAATTCCACTATTCTGTCTTCCAGGTCACTTTTCTGTTCTTCTGCTTCAGTTATTCTGCTATTGATTCTTTCTAGTGTATTTTTCATTTCAGTTATTGTATTGTTCATCTCTGTTTGTTTGTTCTCTAATTCTTCTAGATGTTTGTTCTTTAATTCTTCTAGGTCTTTGTTAAACAGTTCTTGCATCTTCTCGATCTTTGCCTCCATTTTTTTTTCCAAGGTCCTGGATCATCTTCACTATCATTATTTTGAATTCTTTTTCTGGAAGATTGCCTATCTCCACTTCATTTAGTTGTTTTTCTGGGGTTTTATCTTGTTCCGTCATCTGGTACATAGCCCTCTGCCTTTCCATCTTGTCTATCTTTCTGTGAATGTCTGTATTTAAGTTTTGTTAGTTTGATTAGTATGTGTCTTGGCATGTTTCTCCTTGGATTTATCCTTTATGGTACTCTCTTTGCCTCCTGGACTTGATTGACTATTTCGTTTCCCATACTAAGGAAGTTTTCAACTGTGATCTCTTCAAATATTTTCTCAGTCCCTTTCTTTTTCTCTTCTTCTTCTGGGGCCCCTATAATTCAAATATTGGTGTATTTAATGTTATCCCAGAGTCTCTGAGGCTGTCCTCAATTCCTTTCATTCTTTTTTATTTATTCTGCTCTTCAGTAGTTATTTGCACTATTTTATCTTCCAGGTCACTTATCCGTTCTTCTGCCTCAGTTAGCTTGCTATTGATTCCTTCCAGAGAATTCTTAGTTTCATTTATATTGTTGTTCATCATTGTTTGTTTGCTCTTTAGTTCTTCTAGGTCCTTGTTAAGCGTTTCTTGTATTTTGCCCAATCTATTTCCAAGATTTTGGATCATCTTTACTATCATTATCCTGAATTCTTTTTCAGGTAGACTGCCTACTTCCTCTCAGTTTGTTTGGTCTGGTGTTTTTTATCTTGCTCCTTCATCTGCTGTGTGGTTCTCTGTCTTCTCATTTTGCTTAACTTACTGTGTTTGGGGTCTCCTTTTCACTGGCTGCACATTCGTAGTTCCCGTTGTTTTTGGTGTCTACCCCCAGTGGCTAAGGTTGGTTCATTGGGCTGTGTAGGATTCCTGGTGGAGGGGACTGGTGCCTGTGTTCTGGTGGATGAAGCTGGATCTTGTCTTTCTGGTGGGCAGGACCATGCCCGGTGGTGTGTTTTGGGGTGTCTGTGACCTTATTGTGATTTTAGGCAGCCTCTCTGCTAATGGGTGGGGTTGTGTTCCTGTCTTGCTAGTTGTTTGGCATAGCGTGTCGAGCACTGTAGCTTGCTTGTTGTTGAGTGGAGCTGGGTCTTAGCGTTGTGATAGAGATCTCTGGGAGAGCTTTCACCATTTGATATTATGTGGGGCCGGGAGGTCTCTGGTGGACCAATGTCCTGAACTCGGCTCTCCCACCTCAGAGGCACAGGCCTGACACCCAGCTGGGGCACCAAGACCCTGTAAGCTACATGGCTCAGAAGAAAAGGGAGAAAAAATGAAAGAAAGAAAAATAAAATAAAATAATTTAAAAATTATTAAAAAAACTTTAAAAGTAATAAAAAAAATAGCAAGAGAGAGCAACCAAACCAAAAACCAAATCCACCAATGATAACAAGTGCTAAAAACTACAAATACAAACAAACAAACACAAAAATGGACAGAGAGAAGCCTAGGACAAATGGTAAAAGCAAAGCTATACAGACAAAATCACGCAAAGAAGCATACACATATACACTCACAAAAAGAGCAAAAGGAAGAAAAAATATATATATTTTGGGAATTCTGATGTCTTCTGCCAGCGTTCAGTATGTGTTCTGTAGGAGTTGTTCCATATGTAGTAGATGTATTTCTTATGTATTTGTGGGGAGGTAGGTGATCTCCACGTCTTACTCCTCTGCCATCTTGAAGGTCTCTCCCAAACTCATTTTTTTTTTTTTTTTTTTTTTTTTTTTTTTTTTCCAAACTCATTTTTAAATGTAGTTATTTTGGTTTTTGTTTTGGTCTGCTTCACCGTGTGGCTTGTGGGATTTAAGTTCCCTGCCAAGGGATCCCGACCTGGGCCCTCGGCAGTAAGAGCATGGGGTCCTAACCACTGGACCGCCAGGGAATTCCCCAAGCTGACTTTTTAAACTTTTCTCTCCCTCTTTCTTTCTCTCTGATACAGACTGAGATTTACTTAATCTTTGCTCTTCTGAAAACACCTCTGATGAGATCCAGTTGTTTAGTAGATTCTAGGCTGTGTCTGCTCTTACAGCTGGAAACTGCAAAAGAAACATACTATGAACTCTGTAGTTAAACAGACTTGCAGACAAATGGAAAGACTCACCAGCCCTTCTAGCAACAGCCATTTCTAAGAGAAATTGCTAGACCTTGTTTCCTTCAGAGAAGGTTTGCATCCATAGTGACATTACTGGCAAATTGCAGACACTGTATTATTATTATAATTTTCCAAACAACTTTGAACTGACAAAGCGATGCTTTATATTTTCAGGCTGAGAAATTTAAACAGTAAGCTGCCTTTAAACATAGTAAATAATGACTAGGCTTTGATCATTAAGAGGGAGAAACTGCTTCTGGATGCTAAGTAGTGATTTCTGAAAGTTTTAAATAGAAAATGTTTCCACACGTGGTGTTGATATCCATGGCAGCATTAACGGCTTTTCCTTTGCCAGAAGTAAATACAGGTACTTTGTCAATAACAGCGCCTGAGTTGTTTGGGGGTAGGAGAGGTTACAGACAAACCTTACCCAATGTATAGTACTGAGGTAATTAGACAGCCCATGACCCTTGTCCTTACCTGTCTATGTTTCCTTAGAGCAAATTGTCCATTTTCTCTTTTTTTAAGACATGTGTGTGTGTGTGTGTGTGTGTGTGTGTGTGTCTATGTGTGTGTTTGGAGACAGGGAAGGAAGAGGAGACTAAGGTAAGAGAAAAGCTGTAAGTATCACAGAGTTTTCACCCAGAAAACTTTCAGCTAGGCCTTTTTTTAGTTTACAGTTTGTATAGTGCTTAGGAAACTGGTTGGTATTAATTATAAATGTATGTCTGCCTGTTATAACATTCAAATTCTGAGGAGAAAAATAGCTTTAAAATATAACATGAAAGCGTATCACTTTTTCCACTACCCATCATCAAAAACAAGTGTGAGGGACTTCCCTGGTGGTGCAGCGGTTAAGACTCCGTGCTCCCAATGCAGGGGACCTGGGTTCGATCCCAGGTCAGGGAAGTAGATTCCACATGCATGCCGCAACTAAGGAACCCGCCAGCCTCAATAAGACCCAGTGCAACCAAATAAATAAATAAATAAAATATTTGAAAGAAAAAAAAGTGTGAGTCTCAATAAGAGGAATTAAGGTAAAGAGTATGTCAGATGCCAATTTCTTTTACTACCGGTTCTGTTTCCAAGTTGTTTACCTTCCAAGAAGTTAGAAGAGCAAACAGTAATTTAAAACCATAACACACACAGCATAGGCAGTCCCCAAACAGAAACCCAGTGAACCAACAATACTGGGATGTGATGGTGTATGTGTGTGTGTGTGTGTGTGTGTGTGTGTCCCTGGGAAAATACTAAGTTCATGTCTTGTACAAGACTTTGTACGGCATATGAAGGTGGGAGAAAGGCCATGTTGGTGACTTAGCAATTTGGAAAGCCTTTTTTACTCTCCTGGGAAATTGAGTTTGTACTTAGTTTATGAACAATCCCTTTGCACTAAGCTTCCATTTTAATAAAAAGGTAAATGCTCTGGGTATGATAACAAATAATAAAACCAGCCCATAACAATTAGCATCTTAAAATTTCTCAAGTCAGATTTATAAAAATAATGAAAACGGACCATTTTTGGAGAAAGTAAAGACGGTGAGCTTTTTGGTGGAAATACCGTTATTCAAGTTTTGACTGGACTTGGACACAAAGAGGATCCCTGTCGAAATACTCAGCATCACAATTAGCTGACATTTATATCCCTTTGTGGGCTGACCAGGTTAAAACTGAAAGGGGATGCATTGGGGTTAAACCCAGGACTTATCTTTACTCCTAACTTGCTGGCTCCTTCCTGAAAAAAGAGACTCCTGTACTTAACTCGGAGAGGTGGTATTACACATTCAGCCATCTGTAGTTTAAAACTGACGAATAAATTTCCCCTCACATTTCTAAGTTCCTTTTATCTAGTGTTTTTGTGCATATGATCAACTTTGTGTGTTAAAGAGTAAAATTTACCTGTACAAGTTATTTTTCTATTGGTGGTGATTTCTCAGGACTAGGCTAGAGAAAAGAGCAAATGACTTAAAAAATTTTTTTTCTTGACACGTAGCTGGTTTTCTAAGTAAAACCCTGGACTCACTGCACACCGTATCCCTTTGCTGAAGGCACAGGTGAATGAATTTCAGAATTTTTGAGTTTTGAATTGTCATGTTTCCTGTGGGATGATTAATGGGCAGTGTTGCTCTGGGTGTCTGGTTTACGATGGGGGCTGGGGGATGCAGGGCAAGCACACAGTTAAGCGCAGGACTTTAACTTACCTATGCAATGGAATTTTTAAAATTTGGAAATGGCTTCACACACACAAAAGAGGGTGTTTCTCTTTCCAGGAAAATTGAGTATCTTCTAATTCTGGATTCGTAATTTTTTTTTTTTTGCGGTACGCGGGCCTCTCACTGTTGTGGCCCCTCCCGTTGCGGAGCACAGGCTCCGGATGCGCAGGCTCAGCGGCCATGGCTCAGGGGCCCAGCTGCTCTGCGGCATGTGGGATCTTCCCAAACCTGGGCACGAACCCGTGTCCCCCGCATCGACAGGCGGACTCCCAACCACTGTGCCACCAGGGAAGCCCTGGATTCGTATTTATTGATACTTCAAGTTTGGGGTCACAAAGAGCCATCACACTTGTCATTTTAAGAGGAGTATAAATAAGGAAAAGCAGAGAAAATGCTAGTTGTTCACGCATCTCGTTCCCCTCCTTCATACTCCCCATTATCAGAGATTTGAACATATTTTCTAGCTTTGCATTCTTTCCAAGCATGCTCTTTGCACAGTTGATCTCAATAGGGAGACTAATTTCCAAGGGCCCTACTTGCCTGCTGGGCAGAATCAGGTTAAACCTTGTCTACTGGAGGGGAGGGCAGAGGAAGAAATTCTAGCCAGCAGCCCCACTGCACAGGAGCTCATAAAAAAGGGGGCCCTTTGTGATCCCATGCTCACGGTACAGAGTCTACAGAAGTCATTTGATGTTTAAAGACCTTTGTCCTGTGTGACAGGCTGGCTTGAGGCACCATAAGGAAATCAGAGGGGCTGAGAAGGCTGGAGCAGGCATAGCAGGAGAAGGGGGAGCCATAGAGATGATGATTCACCCCCAAATTCTTATTACCATCAGATTGTTAACAAAAGTCACATGTGTTTCTACTTGGGCCAGAGCTCTGGAGATAACCACCAGTGACATTTCTTGCATGTGTGTGTCTTCCCTGTCAAAGTAAGCTGATTTCTTCATTAGGCTGCAATCATTGAAACCACAATAAAGGACTTTTACCAGAATTGTTTTCAAATTCCAGAAGGCCATTTTTGCAGATTCTAAGGCTTACCCGGGGGACCCTGAAACAGGCATGCACCCCAGTCCTTGTGTGTCTAGTTATAATCCACACATTTGAGCAGCTAGGGAACTAGTTATTAATTTTTTTTCCTTTCCAAAAATGGGAGTACAAAAAAAAAAAGGGAGTATTCAGGTTGACCTAAAGATGGAAACTAAGTCATATATTCTGACCAACAATTCTCCTCTGATGACCTAGAAGTTATAGACAAGTTCTGCCTCTTTGTCTAAATACACTCTAGTGCTATTAGATGAAAAAGGAATCAAGCGTTCTGATAGATGGACTGGTACCAGGAAAAAAATAGTGTTGATTCAAAGCCTATAAATAAATAACATTGTACTATATTTAACATATGATTTACGTGAGGGTTAACAACACAGATAGGATTGTTTCCCCTGACGGGGCTGCCCTGTCAGGATGGTAAAATGCACCCCTCTGCACCCAG
Organism: Delphinapterus leucas; assembly: GCF_059928025.1. Taxonomy (NCBI): domain Eukaryota; kingdom Metazoa; phylum Chordata; class Mammalia; order Artiodactyla; family Monodontidae; genus Delphinapterus; species Delphinapterus leucas. The sequence goes on from NC_143133.1 coordinate 105,327,893, forward strand.
TGCACACGCTCACACAAGACAATCCAATTTGGAGCTGAAGGCTGGCTGCTTCCGCACTCAACCACTAATAAACAGCACGTATTCCCCACACCATGCCTTCCGAGGATTTGCACGGACTTTATTCCTATTAAACCAAAAAGTCTGAGGGCAGGGCCACCTTACTTATCTTCATGTCTCAGTAGTATCTAACCCCAGGGCTCTGACAATGAATGTTTGTTGTCACTGTGTCTGCCAACTAAACTTGGTCCTCATCACTGCGAATGAGGCCAATGGGCCTCCAGTCCTTCCAAGCTGGAGTCTCCAGCAATGATATTCATCATTATCAACAAAACCGAATGCCTTTTGTGTGCAAGGCACAGGGAGGGCTACACAAACGTTCAAAACAGATCTGCCCTCAAGAAGCTTCTATAATCCAGAAGGGAATCCACCAGACGAGACTCAAGCTCTTTGGAACAGGATATAAGGGCACACAAAGAGCACAGCCAGGTATCATAACATTTCACAGTGAACTGAAGAAATGTAGGCGTGTACAGGCCAGTCGTGTGAAATATTTCTAAGGACACGCTGATGTCCTGAGTATAGCAGTGCAGCCTGGCGATGCACCAAACAACACCTCCAGCTTTGACAGGGTTTGGGAAGAAGAGTGATTGGATTGAGTTCTCTCTTCTGAAATTTGATACAGAGGCTTGAGAATCAAAAAGAGATGGGAATTCCTGATTTCAAACAAAGAGAGGCCCTTGGAAAGACAGTCATCTGGCTCTGCCACTGCTTGGGGAAACTGCTTCCGCAGGCCAGGTGTACAAGATCCCAAACAGGCCACCGTGGGGAAAGATGATATTATAATAATGACAAGTCAGCATACTAGAAATTAAGTTAATCATGAATGAGGTTTTTCTTAATTAATTGGGTGGTTCCAGTTCACTACTAGGGAACAGAAATTCACATAAAAATGAGCTAAAAGGACTGAACAGGCAGAGTTCTTCCTAGAATAGGTCAAGGTCAGTGTTGAGGTCACTGGCAAGGAAGTCTTGAGTAGCTTGGACTGAAGCTACTGTGTCTTGGGGAAAAAAGACTTGTTTTCATTGCTCCAGCCTTGAGCACAAATAGTGACTCTGAAGCAGACAGCACAACAGCCTCTTATTATGTCATTGTGGTTTTTTTTAAAGGACAAAGGCAAGTTAGGACTAGAGCCTGCTATGAACCTTTAATACGCTACTTTCCCTTCCCTTGTGAGTTTAGACAAGGTCTCCTACATATATATACATATATACACACACACATATATATAAAAGTTTTATCATTAGGCTAAGAGCTCTTCATTTGCAATTTCTAACTAATTTCTCTTATTTTATGACTGTCTTAATTGGAGGAAAATGCTGAACTTCACAAAGAAAATGTAGGGAGCTTTTTTAGATAAAGTTTAGAGAATACGAAGACAGATTATTCAGAAACCTGAATGACAAATTAAAGGCCTGGCCTTCTCCAGCGGCCAACACCCGTCCAAGAAGGAATTGTTAGACCCACTTCAGGGACTCTCTGACCCTCTTGAGGGTGTTGGTGGAAGCAGGTGATGAAAGGCAACATGGACACGCTGACTGGTTTGTTTAGCAAATACTCATGACCTTTTAAAC